>NW_026862900.1:0-85047 GCF_026571515.1 Ruditapes philippinarum | reverse complement strand
CACAGTGAAAATTAAAAATTTTATTTTTAAAAAAATTTTTAATAACAGTTCCTGGAAAAAAAAATTTTTTTAAATGTTTTAAGTAAAAACTGAATATGTTTTATATTTAAAATTTCCTTTCAAAAAATTTCAAAATTTATAAAACATATCAAAAGGATTTCTCCTCCATGGTTAAATACTTTTGGAGTAAAATTAATCAAGAATATTTAAAATTTAAACCCATCTTTTACGGGGTAAAGTTTTTATACTGGGGGAGACAAAAGGACATTTTAAACTGCGCATTCCAAGAGGTAAACAATTTTAATATTTTGCCCAAAATCAGATTTTTCCCTTATGCTTACTGTCGTTAATTTCGGGTTTAACTTTTGGGAAATTTTATCCAAATTCTATTTAAATTTAATATTTGACCTACATTTTTTAAATAGGGTTTAAACCCCGGGGTTAAAACCAGGGTAAAAACATATTTTAAAATTTGACCTACTTTTTTCCCTTAAATGGGGTTTTAATTTCCTTTCGTTAACCCTGGGTTAATGAAAAATTGACCCTTGTTTTTAAAAATTTTAAATTTCCCTATTTATGAGAAATACGACGGCCGGAATCGTTTTAAACCTAAAAAATTTAAATTTTTTAAGAAAAATTTTAATGAAACCCATGGGGTAAGAGTTTTTTTCAAGTCAAAAATGGGCCCTAAAATTTTATAAAATTAAAAAAGGGAAACGTCAGAATGGGTTAGGGGTTCAAACCCCCAAAAAATTTAAATTTTTTATAAATATTGGGTTTGTCCCCTAATTAAAATCGTCTTTAAAAAAATAATAAATTACCAAAAATTTAAATTTTAACTTGCCCCCTTTCCCCCTGTAGGTTCGAACCCATTTCGGGGGGGGACAAATTCAAATAAAAAAAAATAAAATTTGAAAATATACCAAAAAAATTTTAAAAAAAAAAAAAAAACCCCGAAAAACAAAAAAAAAGAAAAAATTTTTAAACTTATTTTTTAAAAACAAAATCCTTTTCCAAAAAAAAAATCCCAAAAATAAAAAAAAAAAATTCAATCCCCAACTTAACACTAGAAAAGAAAAATTTAAATTTGAACAAAAAAAAACAAAAACGCTTTCCCAAATAATAAAACAAGTTATCCGGGGAACCCCCCTTTTTGGGAAATTTGGGGTTCACGGGGGGTCCCAATTTTCGGGGGTTTCCCAAACCTGTTCGTTTTTTAGCTTTACCCTAACCCAAAACCCTAACCCAAAACCCAAAACCCAAACCCCTAACCCCAAACCCCTAACCCTGGGAAAAATATAAAGTAAAGAAATAAAACTGAGTAAAAGATTAATAAGGGTTAGGGGAAAGTTTAACCCTAACCCAGAAAGGGATATGCTTCAAATTCGGGGTTTAGGATTGGGTAAGGGGTAAAAAGGTAAAAAGGAAATTTAAAATAGGTAAGGTATGATTTAAGGGTTTACTGGTGGGTTTAAACCCCAAGTAAGGATTTGCTTAAAAATTCCCCGGTTGGGATAAATTTAAGGGGTAATAGGAAAGGGGTAATGGGTAATGGGTTTAAGGGTAGTAAAAGTAAGGTACAAAGGTGGGTTTTAAACCCCAGTAAGGATACTTTAAAATTTCGGGGTTTGGGATGGAAAGGGGGAAATAGGTAAGGTACTAGGTAAGGTGGGAAAGGTAGTGAGTAATTATTTAGGTGGGTTAAACCCCCATCCCCTTTAAGGCTACATATATATTATAAGTAAAAAGCGCCGGAAAGGCACAAAAATCCTGGTAAAATTTTGAAACTTTTTTAAGGTTTTGGGACGAAAACAGGGTCTCTTAAGGTTTGAAGTTGCCCTTTTTCCTGCTTTTCAAGTTGTCTTTTTCTTTTTTTAAACAGATTAAAAAGGGGTTTTGGGAAACCCCGGTTTTTAAAAAGCCCCAAGAATAAATATATCACATAACTTTCCCAGGGTTGTAAAAGGTGCAGACCCGGGAAACAAAATTCCCAAATTTTTTCATGTATTGGGAGACTACGGGGGCCCAGCAAGCCCTTTGAAGGTAAAACTTGCCCGGGGTTTAAAAACTTGTATTTACCGTTATTTTCAGCATTTTAAAAGGGTTTTTTAAATGGGCCCGAGCCCCATTACCCCTTACAATATATATATTAAAAAATCGCCGTTTAGGACAGCCCCTGGACAAAATTTAGACTTTTTCCGGGTGTCTGGGACAAACTACAGCGGTCCCCTCCCAAGTGTTTAAAAGTTACTTGTCTGTTTTTCAATTTGGGTATTTTCCATTTTTAAAACATATAACAAAAAGGGTTTAAACCCGGGGTTTCGATTCCGAGAACTGGGATAAAAATACACTTTAAATCGGGGTTTGTGTAGGTCCCAAAATTTTGGGCGAAAAAAATGAAAAACCCAATTTCAAAAGGCATTTTCGTCAAACAGGGATTCTAAATTAAGATTTGAAAAAAGCCCGATCGGGGTTTAAAACTTGTTTTAGCCGTTTTTTTAAATCTTAAAAAAAATTTTTTTAAACGGGGGAGCCCCATAGGCTAAAATAAAATTTTAAAATTTATAGCGCTTTAAACGAAACGGATTTTGGGCTACAATTTGAGACTTTTTTTTCCCAAGGTGCCTGGGGACAAACTAGGGGGCTCTCAGCAAGCCCTTTAAAGGGTTTGATTTGGGTCTGCTTGTAATTTGTATTTTTCCCCACTTTTTAACAGATTTTTAAAGGGGTTTTGCAACCCGGGTTTTCGAGTCCCCAAAAAAATAGATAATACAAATAACAGGGCGGGGTTATTTTTAGGTACACATCCTTGGGGCGACAAAAGTAGCCCTTTTTAAAAGTTTTTTTCATTTCTTTAAACGGAAGTCTCAGTAAGGTTAAAAAAGGAACTCACAACAATGATTATTAAACCACATTCTTAAATAAAAATTTGGGCTGTCTTACGTCTTTTTTAAATTATTAAAAGACATTATTAAAAAGATACTTTTTAAATGATATCACATTTTGTACGAAGAGTCTCCTCAAAATAACAAAAAAAAATTTTAAACATCCGTCCCCCGTTGTTCAGGATCGGGCGAGAAAAAAATGGCAAAATTTTTTTTTATAAAAATAAAATGCTTTCCTATATAAAGAAAATTCAAATTAAATAAGCACATTGCAAACCAGGGTGTTTAATATTGACCAATAAAATTTTTCATTTTGGGCATCATTCGAATGCCCTTTTGGGCATCCCACCTTTTCGGGCTTTTCCCCTTTAACCCCTTTAAACCTTACCATGTGTTTAATATTGCCCCAATTTCAAATTCTTTTTTGGCAAAATTCGAATGCCCATTTGGCATCATCGTCTTTTCAGGTCTTACCCTAACCCAAAACCCCAAAACCCCAAAACCCTAACCCAAAACCCTAACCCTTTAACCCTAACCCCTAACCCAAACTTTTTTTGTTTAAAAGCCCTGTAATTGTGGGTACGCCCCTTTGAATGTCGTATAGCCCCCTACTGTAGTCCTTTTTTGTCGAAAACAGCCCTTTTTTTCCGGTAAAGACTCTTTTTTAATTTGGGGTTAAAAGGGTAGAGAATATGATATCAAATACACACGGAAAAATTTTAAATAAAAAATACACACTGGAGATAATGGTGAATAAGAAAACCCCACTGGAAAATGGTGTTTGAAAAATAAAACCACTGGTAAAAAATGGTGATATGATAATACAACACTGGAGAAAATGGTGTTTATGAAAAATAACACTGGAGAAAATAAAACACTCATAAAAACATACAAAACAGACGGACAGACTACATAAAATACCATCTACAAGACAGAAAGACAGCCCAAGACAGACAAAACAGACAAAACAAAAACAGACAGACAGACAAAAAGCCCAGAAAGACAAAACAGACAGACAGACAAAACAGACAAACAGAAAGACAGACGGGAAAAGACAGACAGACAGACTTACAAAACTTACTTTACATGTGTGCATGTTTACAGTCCTACCGGTAAAGTCCCTGATGGTAAAACACGTTAGAGTGTCGTTGGAGTCCGTACCATAGTCCTTATATGTCGTTACAGTCCTTTGTTTGCCGATAAAGTCCTTGTAATTGTAGGGAAAGTCCTTCATTTGCCGGTAAAGTCCCTGTAATTGTCGGTTAAGTCCCTACTGAAGTCCTTTTTGTCGTTTAAAGTCCCTGTAATTGTCGGTACAGTCCTTGAATGTCGTATGAGTCCCTACGGTAGTCCTTTTTTGTCGGTACAGTCCTTTATTTGCCGGTAAAGTCCCTGTTATTGTCGGTACAGTCCCTGATTGTCGTAAGAGTCCCTACGACAGTCCGTTTTTGTCGGTACAGTCCTTTATTTGCCGGTAAAGTCCCTGTTAATAGAGAGAATAGTGATATCATAATACACACTGGAGAAAATGGTGATATAATAATACACACTGGAGATAATGGTGATATAATGATACACACTGGAGAAAATGGTGATATGATAATACACACTGGTGAAAATGGTGATATAATAATACATACTGGTGAGAATGGTGATATGATAATACACACTGGAGAGAATGGTAATATAATAATACGCACTGGAGACAATACATATATACAGACAGACAGACAGACAGACAGACAGACAGACAGACAGACAGACAGACAGACAGACAGACAGACAGACAGACAGACAGACAGACAGACAGACAGACAGACAGACAGACAGACAGACAGACAGACAGACAGACAGACAGACAGACAGACAGACAGACTTACATACATGTGTGCATGTTTACAGTCCTGCTGGTAAAGTCATTGATGGTAAAACACGTTAGAGTATCGTTAGAGTCCGTACCATAGTCCTTATATGTCGTTACAGTCCTTTGTTTGCCGATAAAGTCCTTGTAATTGTAGGGAAAGTCCTTCATTTGACGGTAAAGTCCCTGTAATTGTCGGTTAAGTCCCTACTGTAGTCCTTTTTATCGTTTACAGTCCCTGTAATTGTCGATACAGTCCTTGAATGTCGTATAAGTCCCTACGGTAGTCCTTTTTGCTGTCGGTACAGTCCTTTATTTGCCGGTAAAGTCCCTGTTATTGTCGGTACAGTCCTTGATTGTCGTAAGAGTCCCTACCGTAGTCCGTTTTTGTCGGTACAGTCCTTTATTTGCCGGTAAAGTCCCTGTTAATAGAGAGAAAAGTGATATCATAATACACACTGGAATTGTCGATTAAGTCCCTAATGAAGTCCTTTTGTCGTTCAAAGCCCCTGAAATTCTCGATAAGCCCTTGAATTGTATGAGTTTTATGGATGCAGATTTCCCCCCCCAAAAATATATTTAAATTAAAAAATTTATTTTTTTTTAAACGCTCACTCACCAAAAATTTTGGGAATGTTACATTAATATTCAGCTGTAAAAAAATTTTGGGAAAATTCCCATCAGGGTTTCAAAACTATTAAAACCCCAAAATTTTTGAGGCCTCTTTTGGGGGTACCAAAAATTTCCCTTTTTTTGTATGAAGGGGAAGTATTTTCCCGTAAAAAATTAAACCCCTTTAAATAATTATAAAATTTTATTTTTATCGGACGTTTTTTTCATTTAAATTGTTGAACAGACCTTATTAAGAGAAAAATAGATGAAATTGGGAAAATAGAGCGTGGACTAAACGGGGGTATAAATTTAAACCCGTCCCCGTTACCCCAACGAAATTCACATCCCAATGGCATGCTTTTTATGCATGATTTTTTAAAGGGGGCATAAAAACCCTTTAAAATTATTATATATATTTAATTTTGGGTTTCAAATTTGAAAATTTAAAAAAGTTTTTTTTACTTTGGGTACTTTTTTTGAAAAACGGTTTGGTTTTTAGGGGGAAAACCCCTTTAAAAACCCTCATTTTTGTAAGTATTTTCGCTTTGCGGGAAGGGAACCCCCGGGAAAAAAACAAGGTATTTTTGGGAACGACGAACGGGTGAAAGTGTTTTTAAAATTTGAGACTTTAAAACGTCCCTCCCGAACTGACTTTTAAAATTTTTGTCTCTTTTATGTATTGTTTGTTTGAAATAAAATTTTTTAAAGGGAATGCAAAAAAAATCAAGCGTTAAAATAAAAAATCGGTAATGTTCCTTTGTACGGGAATGCTCCATCCCATAGGTATTTTTTTTTTTTTTCGGTACATTTTATTTCCCCGGTAAAGCCCCTGTTATTGTGGGTCATTTTCCTGTTGGTAAGAGCCCCTACGACAGTCCGCCCTTTTTGTGGGAAACAGCCCTTTTTTTGGGCAGGTAAAGCCCCTGTTAATAGAGAGAATAGAAATTATCATAATACAACTGGAGAAAATTTGGTGATAAAAATAATAAACACTGGAGATAATGGTTTATAAAATGATACACCTGGAAAAAAGGGTGATAGATAATCACACTTGGAAAATGGTGTTTAAAATTAATACTTTTAAGGTGAGAATGGTGAAAATTAATAATAACCTGGAGAAAAACATACAAGGGAAAGAGTGTCGTTGGAGCCCGTCCCATAGTCCTTTTTGTTTAAGCCCTTTGGGTTTGGGCCGAAAAATTTCTTTGTTTTTTTTAGGGGAAAAAGGCCCTTTCATTTCCCGGGAAAAGCCCCTGTAATTGTGGTTTAAGGGCCCAAATTAAACCCTTTTTGTCGTTTAAAAGGGTTTAAATTGTGGGTACGTCTTAAATGTTCGAGCCCTTACGGTAGCCCTTTTTTTGGGGTAAATTTTTTTTGGGGGGTTTAAAAGTCCCTTTTATTGTCGGTAAGTTAAATTGTCGTTAAAAGCCCCTACGCCCATTCCGTTATTTTTGGTAAGCCCTTTTTTTGCGGTAAAGTCCCTGTTTAATAGAGAGAAAAGTTTGGAAATATAAAATTTCCACTGGAAAAAATTGGATGAAAAATAATAACAGGGGAAAAATTGGTGATGAAAATGAAAACCACTGGGAAAAAATGGTGATTGATAATCCCAATGGTGAAAATGGTGATAAAATAATACAAAAACGGGCTTTAAAATTGTATTTTGAAAAATACCACTGGTGAAAATCGTAAATTTTAAAATAATCGGGTGAAAAGGGGTGTTGTTTAAATACAAGGAAAAAAATAAATCATAAACAAAAACAGACAAACAGACAAGACAGACAGCGGGACAGAAAGCCCAGAAAACAGACGAAAAGGGACAGACAGCCCAGACAAAAGACGGGCAGGACGGGAAGACGGGACAGCAGATAGACTCAGACAGAAGACGACAACAGGGGACTGGGCCCCAATTTAATACATACAAAAACATAAAAACCATATAACAAAAAAAAACATACATACATATTTACAAAGGAAAAAAAACAAAAGAGACGCAAAAGGGACAGACTTAAAACATGTGTGCTTTTTTTTTACATCCTCCCCGGTTTTAAAGCCCCTGAGGGTTTAAACCTAAGAGTGCCCAATGGCGTCCGTACCATAGCCCTTAATATTTTCGTTAAAGTCGTTTTTTTTGCCGAAAAAGTTTTGTTTTGTGGGGGAAAGCCCTTTAAAATTTCCCGGGGTTTTAAAGTCCTGAAATTTGTCGGTTAATTTCCCTTATTTAAAAAGTTTTTTGTCTTTTTAAGTCCCTTTTTGTTGTGGAAAGCCCTTTTTAAGTCTTTGAGCCCTTAGGAATTTCCCTTTTTTTTTGGGTTTTAAAATTTCCTTTATTTTGGAAAAAAGCCCTTGTTTTTGGTTGGAAACAACCCTGTTGTGTAAGGTCCCCCGGGAACCCCCGTTTTTTTCGGTACAGTTTTTTTTTTTGGGGCCGGAAAAAGCCCCTGAATAGAGAAAATAGTGTTTTAATAAAAACCAATGGAAAAAAATGGTGATATAATAATTACACTGGAGATAATGGTGATATAATGATACCACTTGGAGAAAAATGGTGATATTGATAATACATACTTGGTGCATAATGGTGATAATGATATTACACACTGGTGAAATGGGTGATTATAATAATACCATACTGGTTGAGAATGGTGATATGATAATACCCACACCTGGAAAAAAATACATACACGTTTAGAAAGCGTCGTTGGAGTCCTTACCATTGTCCCTTATATTGTCGTTCAGTCCTTTGCTTTGCCGATAAAAGTCCTTTGTAATTGTTGCGGAAAGTCCTTCATTTGCCGGTAAAGGGCCCATTGTAATTTTGTCCGGTTTAAAGTCCCCTACTGAAGTCCTTTTGTCGTTTTTAAAGCCCGTATTGTCGGTACAGTCCCTTGAATGCGTATTGGGAGTCCCTTTACGGTAGTCCTTTTTTTGTCGGTACAGTCCTTTATTTGCCGGTAAAGTCCCTGTTATTGTTCGGTACAAAGTCCCTTTTGATTGTCGAGAAAGAGTCCCTACGACAGTCCGTTTTTGTCGGTACAGTCCTTTATTTGCAGGTAAAGTCCCTGTTAATAGAGAGAATAGTGATATCATAATACACACTGGTGAAAATGGTGATATAATAATACATACTGCATAGAATTGTGATATTATAATACACACTGGTGAAAATCGTGATGTAATAATTTATACTGGTGAGAATGGTGATATGATAATTAACACTGGAGAAAATAAATACATACACACATACATACATACATACATACATACATACATACATACATACATACATACAGACAGACAGACAGACAGACAGACAGACAGACAGACAGACAGACAGACAGACAGACAGACAGACAGACATACAGACAGACAGACAGACAGACAGACAGACAGAAAGACATACATATATACATACTTACATACATGTGTGCATGTTTACAGTACCTGCCCGGTAAAGTCCCTGATGCGTAAAAACACGTTAGAGTTGTCGTTGGAGTCCGTCGTACCATAAGTTCCTTACATGTCGTTACAGTCCTTTTTTTGCCGAAAAACCCTTGAAATTTTTGGGGAAAATTTTCCTTCTTTCCCGGAAAAAGGCCTGAAATTTGTGGGTTTTAAGTCCTACTAAAGGCCCTTTTTTTTAATTTAAATTTCCCTGTAATTCGGGGTTAAGTTTAAATTTTCTTTAGGGCCCCTTAGTGGGTCCTTTTTTTGTGGGTTAATCCTTTTTTGCGGATAAAGTCCCTTTTTATTGTGGGACGGGTCCCTGATTTTCCCGTGATTTCCCTAAAATTTCCGTTTTTGTGGGTACGCCCTTTTTTTCCCGGTAAAGTCCCTTTTAAATAGAGAGAATAGTGATATCATAAAACACCTGGAAAAAATGGTGAATATAAAAAATCTTTACTGGTGAAAAAGGGTGATTTTGATTACCCTGGGGGAAAAACTCACTTTTAGAGTTTTCTTGGAATCCGTACACAGCCCTTTTTTTTTTAAGGGTCCTTTGTTTGGGGTTTATAGTCTTTTTTTTAATTGTGGGGAAAAGCCCTTTTATTTCCCGGGTTTTAAAGCCCCTTTTAATTGTCAAATTAAATTTAACTATTTAAAAGTTTTTTTGGTCTTTTTAAAGGGCCCTTGAAATTTGTGGGGTAAAAGCCCTTTAATTTTCGTTGAGCCCAAACGGTAGCCCTTTTTTTGTCGATACAGCCCTTTATTTCCCGGGAAAAGCCCCTGTTTTTGGGTTGGGAAAGCCCCTTGTTTTTTCGAAAGAGCCCCTAAGAAGCCCGTTTTTTTTCCGGAAACGTTTTTTTAATTTCCCGGAAAAGCCCCTGTTAAAGAGAAAAAGTGATATCTTTAAAACCACTGGAAAAGGACGGGGGATAAAATAATAACCGGGGAGATTGGAGATTGATGATAACACACGGAGAAATTTTGGTGATATGATAATACACACTTGTGAAAATGGTGATATAATAATACATACTGCTGGGAATTGTGATATGATAATACACACTGGTGAAAATGGTGATATAATAATACATACTGGTGAGAATGGTGATATGATAATACACACTGGAGAATTACATACATACACACACACAGAAATACAAACATACATACAAACATACATACATACATACTTACAGACAGACAGACAGATAGACAGGCAGACAGACAGACAGACAGACAGACAGACAGACAGACAGACAGACATACAGACAGACAGACAGACAGATATATATACATACTTACATACATGTGTGCATGTTTACAATCCTGCCGGTAAAGTCCCTGCTGGTAAAACACGTTAGAGTGTCGTTGGAGTCCGTACCATAGTCCTGATATGTCTTACAGCCCTTTGTTTCCCGAAAAAGGTTGTAATTGTAGGGAAAGCCCTTCATTTCCCAAGAAAAAGCCCCTGTTTGTCGATTAAGCCCCTACTGAAGTTCTTTTTTCTTTAAAGCCCTTTTGAAATTTTCTTTTCACCCATAAAGTGTATGAGCCCCTAGGTAGCCCTTTTTTTTTGCCCCGGTAAGCCCTTTATTTCCCGTTTAATTTCCCTTTGTTTTTCGGAAAAGTTTGATTGTGTAAGAGTCCTAGACAGTCCGTTTTTTTGGGTGGGTAGAGGGGTTTTATTTCCCCGGTAAAGCCCCTTTTAAAATGGAGAGAATGTGAAAATTAAAACCCCTGGGATAATGGTTTTAAAAATAAACATTTGGGTTTGGGTTTGATTAATGATCCACACGGGGAAAGGGGTGATTTTGAAAATCACTTTGATGAAAAAAATGGTGGATATAAATAATACACCACTTCTGGTGAGAATGGTGATATGATAATACACACTGGTGGAAAATGGTGATATTAATAATTCATACTGGTGAGAAATTGTTGATATGAATAATACCACCACATGGAGAAAGAATACATTTACGATACACACACACATACATTACATACGTTACATACATACATACATACATACATTACATACATATCATAAACATACATATTTACATACAGACAGGGACAGACAGACAAAACAGACAGAACAGATTACATATATGTGTGCATGTTTACAGTCCTGTCGGTAAAGTCCCTGATGGTAAAACACGTTAGATTTGTCGTTGGAGGTCCGTACCTTAGTCCTTATATGTTCGTTACAGTCCTTTGTTTGCCGAATAAAGTCCTTGTAATTGTACGGAAAGTCCTTTCATTTGCCAGTAAAGTCCCTGTAATTGTCGATTAAGTCCCTACTGAAGTCCTTTTTGTCGTTTAAAATCCCTGTAATTTTGTCGGTACAGTCCTTGAATGTCGTATGAGTCCCTACGGTAGTCCTTTTTTGTCGATACCGTCCTTTATTTGCCGGTTAAGTCCCTGTTATTGTCGGTACAGTCCCTGATTGCCGTAAGAGTCCCTACAACAGTCCGTTTTTGTTGGTACAGTCCTTTATTTGCCGGTAAAGTCCCTGTTAATGGAGAGAATAGAGATATCATAATACACACTGGAGAAAATGGTGATATAATGATACACACTGGAGATAATGGTGATTTAATGATACACACTGAAGAAAATGGTGATATAATAATACACACTGGTGAAAATGGTGATATATTAATACATACTGGTGAGAATGGTGATATGATAATACACACTGGTGAAAAAGGTGATATAATAATACATACTGGTGAGAATGGTGATATGATAATACACACTGGAGAAAATGGTAATATATTAATACACACTGGAGATTATGGTGATATAATGATACACACTGGAGAAAATGGTGATATGATAATACACACTGGTGAAAATGGTGATATAATAATACATTCTGGTGAAAATGGTGATATAATAATACATACTGGTGAGAATGGTGATATGATAATACACATTGGAGAAAATACATACAACCACACACACATTATTTGCCAGTAAAGTCCCTGTCATTGTCGGTACAGTCTCTGATTGTCGTAAGAGTCCCTACGACAGTCCTTTTTTGTCGGTACAGTCCTTTATTTGCCGGTAAAGTCCCCGTTAATAGAGAGAATAGTGATATCATAATACACACTGGAGGAGATGGTGATATAATAATACACACTTGAGATAATGGTGATATGATAATACACACTGGAGAAAATGGTGATATGATAATACACACTGGTGAAAATGGTGATATAATAATACATACTGGTGAGAATGGTGATATGATAATACACACTGGTGAAAATTGTGATATAATAATACATACTGATGAAAATGGTGATATGATAATACACACTGTAGAAAATACATACATACACACACATATACATACATACATACATACATACATATATACATACACACATACATAGATACATACACACATACATACATACATACAGACAGACAGACAGACAGACAGACAGACAGACAGACAGACAGACAGACAGACAGACAGACAGACAGACAGACAGACAGACAGACTTACATACATGTGTGCATGTTTACAGTCCTGCCGGTAAAGTCCCTGATGGTAAAACACGTTAGAGTGTCGTTGGAGTCCGTACCATAGTCCTTATATGTCGTTATAGTCCTTTGTTTGCCGATAAAGTCCTTGTAATTGTAGGGAAAGTCCTTCATTTACCGGTAAAGTCCCTGTAATTGTCGGTTAAGTTCCTACTGAAGTCCTTTTTGTCGTTTAAAGTCCCTGTAATTGTCGGTACAGTCCTGTATGAGTCCCTACGACAGTCCTTTTAGTCGGTACAGTCCTTTATTTGCCGGTAAAGTCCCTGTTAATAGAGAGAATAGTGATATCATAATACACAGTGCAGAAAATGGTGATATAATAATACACAGTGGAGATTATGGTGATACAATGATACACACTGGAGAAAATGGTGATATGATAATGCACACTGGTGCAAATGGTGATATAATAATACATACTGCTGAGAATTGTGATATGATAATATACAATGGTTAAAATGGAGATATAATAATGCATACTGGTGAGAATGGTGATATGATAATACACACTGGAGAAAATTCATACTTATTGACCATTTCACTGCTTATAATATTGTTTATAAATTTGCACACATGTTATTTGAAAATTTAAACCCATTTTGTATTGTGTCCCCAAACTAAAGAGAAAAAACTTGGGGAAGGAATTTGGGAATGGGAAAACAGGGACTAGCCGAGGGGTTTCCTCAAAAAAGGAAATCTTTCATTTTAAATTAATATTCCCTTGAAGTATGGGAAAATTATACAAGCTGACTTTTATACATTGTATTTTTATTTTTTTGGATATTGTTGCAAAATTTTCACAAAAAAAATTTTTAAAAATGTTTTGATTAATAAGTATTTTTTTTCCCAAAAAGTGAAACCCCTTCACCCCCCTAGACGGTTTAAAGGCGGTTTTAAAATTCTAAACATTAAAAAGGGGCTGGACTCAATTATCCCGAAGGACCGGAAATATAACAACACTTAACTTAAGTACTGGACAATTATTTACGGCTTCCACACATCACTTGACACCTACTGTTGTGATGTATAAATATCTGGAAAAAAGTGATCCCTTGATAAAAACAGCAACATTACATGGACATTGCAGACTCGATTTGATTGAGTCTGTAAATGAGGGAAAATGAAAAAGTGCAATATCCCTCACGGTCCCTGAAAGTCGATTTATAACCAATTAATACATATATAAGGACATACTATAGCCGCATTGTTGATAGCACGTGACCAAAATAGCATTTAGTTCACATTTTGAATGAATGACTTGAATAGAATACCCTCTTTGTATATTGACTGAACAAAAAATGCGTAAAGGTATCTAAGATTAAAATTTTAATTGAAATCTCTCATTTATTATTTTATTTATTTATTTATAAGTCGCATAGTTACACGTCGTTTCGGTGTTCATTTTCTATTTCATACCATAATTATATTTCTTTCTTATAAAATCACAAAATAAAGTGGTATATAACCGTGTTACATGTACGCTGCCTACAAATATAGCCCTCCGGAGAGATAATAATGATGATATGGTGACCATGCTGGTGATGATGATGATATTGATAATGATAAAATAGATAAATAAAGAATCCCTAAAGAAAGCCCAACACGGCAAAATTGAAAATGTTGCAGGCTCGGTTTGATTGAGCCTGTTCATGGACGGTACTGGAAAGTGCAAATTACCGTCCACGCCCCCTAGCACCGGCTTAAGCAGAATTCAACATTTAAACATGAAATGGTAGAATTTTGAATCTAGAAACATCCGCAGATGTGTTCATACGGCGGTTATCATGGAACCTTCAATGTGACACTTCCGTGCCATTCCATGAAAAGCGGCGTATGGTCCCCAAGTAATAAAAAGCGTGTGCCCTAAACGAGAAAACAATGGGCGGAACGAAATAAAATAGAATTTTGAAAGGGGATCAGAGGTTATGAAGCCTGCGTATCACAGATAACTTGGTGATGTTTTTTTACGAAGATGATGATGATAACGATTATCATGCTGATGATATCGGTGCAACATAGAGTCTGCGATAGAAAAGGTTTATTAAGTGGGAAAACGTTTACACTTTCCCAGCTGAATATATCAATGTATTAAAGTTTACGACATGATTTTACATACTTTCTTCTGACTCAAAGTGAAACAAATTACACAAGCTGACATTAAACCATGGATATGCTTATTCCTTATTTATATATGTATATCAGAAGTTTCAAGAATAACTTATAAATGAAATACTGAGAACTTTTGATGTAATAAAGTGCGTATTTTCATGTTCCGTATTTTCACTGTAAAAAATATTTTCTCTTTAGTGAAATATATTTTCTTTATTTTCACTGGTGTATCGCCAGACTACGTTCTTCTAAATTCTGTCAATACACAAACTTTTGAATTATTTGACAATGTAATGAAAAAATAAGAGAAAATTGAAATAATATATAGAAAATTTAATTTTTTTATAACTACTACATTTATTTTCATCTTCTGATATGAACATTATTATATTTCCCTAATGGCTGCTGCTACTCATAAAATATTTATTTTCATACCACCCGATAAATATAAAACATGTATTTAAAGAAAAAAGTTTTCTAATTTGTTTTAATGTCGTATAATAATAACTTTTTATTTAACTAAAGAGTAAACTATGTGAAGGACTATTAATTATTAGTGATATAAATTATAGAAGTCGTGGATGAAAGACCAAATAGCAATAATCAACATTTTTTTAAAGAATTTATTCTGTTTTTTAATACATTTTGATGGTGCCGCTTTTAAGGTACACAATCTGATAAGCATTAAACTATCGTATAGAGGGAAAGGTTCCCTTTTCTTTACATAAATTGTAAAGTTTAAACATGAAAATAAATAATGTTTTCATATTTGTATAATGTGGTGGGTATAAATAAAAGAAAGAATGAAAGGAATATATAAAGAGAGAGAGAGAGAGAGGGGGAGAGAGAGAGAGAGAGAGAGAGAGAGAGAGAGAGAGAGAGAGAGAGAGAGAGAGAGAGAGAGAGGGAGAGAGAGAGAGAGAGAGAGAGAGAGAGAGAGAAGAGAGAGAGAGAGAGAGGAGAGAGAGAGAGAGAGAGAGAGAGAGAGAAAGAGAGAGAGAGAGAGAGAGAGAGAGAGAGAGAGAGAGAATGAATGAAAGAAAGAAAGACACATATATTTAGATATGCAAACCTTCAAATTCTCCTTTAAAATGTTCACAGAAATACGTATATGTTAGTGTTCATCCGTGCTGTTAAACAGAAATTAGAAACTTCGACGGGAGCGATAGCGACCGGAGACGGTAGAACAGCTACGGATAAATACTTACATACTAAGTGTCAAAATTTATTTGGTCTTATTACGTAATATTCACTTTTTACGTCACTATCAGTCTGTTTTATGAAACAATTACCTGGATGGTTGGTGTTAATTTGACTAATAAATTTATATGCATTTTATATCACTTGCATGTAGCCTCTTGTTTCAGTTGGGAAATATGGAGGACGGCATATGGCTGATTGCTCGCTATTGAAACATTTATTTTCGACAAAAAATGTTGATGAGTTCGACAATTGATACTCACCAGCTCATATCTGATATTTTATGATTTATACATGTATACACTAAATCACCGGTGCTTGAAACAAACTTTTTGTATATACTATAATATACACATTTGTATCAATATACAGCTATAGGCCGATTATGTAAAATATTTGGTAATGTGATTAGCGCCTGTGCTTAACACGAGATCACGCAATGTATTTTCCAAAAAACATAATTTCTACTTTAACTTCCTATCTACCGAAAAAAAGAAGGTGAATTAACACACGTGACTTTACTCCTAGTACAAATTATTTAAGACCTTTACTTGCATTCGTAATAAAAAATATTAATTGACATTTTGTATTGCTTTTTACTTTAACACATGTAGTATCTTTTTCGCAAAAAAATGACGACTTAGTTATAAATCTGAATGCAAAACTAATTTAAGCTTGACCTTTTGACGTCATTTTTACTTAGCCCACGAAAGCGCATGTCCAAATTTATGATAATGACTATTTTTATCTGAATCACTTTGTAGAATAGGCGACGTACGAACGGAATTTGTTATAGTATCGCCTTTCGTCTTCTATGGAAATTAACACGCATAATTGACGAAATACAGCGTTTTTATTGAATGACAAATAAGGTTGACACTAAATGTAATTTAATAGTCATTTTATGATCATATCAGCAGTCATTATTTAAATTTTATCCGAATTGTTTATTGAATGTCTTTGCCTACAAGATAATAACTGTACATGCACAAGTGAAAGAAATGAAACATTTAAATTAATAATATACTTAAAAATGAAAGTTTAAAATATTTTCTACAAATTCAAAATACCGGTTTATTGTGTATTGATCGGTCTACGTGACTTAACTGACAATCAATACTAAAAATAATCTACTCGGGTATTCCAATTTGTGACGGCACACTTCACAGGTGACTTAATTTCGCGTATATTTGATTGATCGTTTCAGAAGGTTAAAGAATGTTTTTGTTGTGAGTGTAGCTTAATTATGAAAACGCCAGATATTAGCTTTAAACAGGATTATGGTGTGCGATGTCACGAGGTAGACGGGTCAAGAGGTTTTCGGGATATCGAACTTTAAAAAAAGGACTGTACAAAATAAGGTAGCGTTCAGGGACATGAATACGACATATCTATAAATATACAATGGTATGATTTGTTGAATTTTCATTTGCTGCGAATATAATAGCCTCGGGTTTTATGATTCATACTAACTGTTTTAAGTTTTCTTTGATCAGTTGTTCTACTGTGATTTCATATTTAAACATTTGGAATGAAAACATTTGAAAAATGAAACTTGTGCGCCATTGTCAACTTCTTGATTCATAACACTGTGAATGGATTAAAGAGGACACATTTCCGTAAGTAATAAATTGCAATATATCTAGATCATGTATTTCATATTATTTAACTAATACAATATTTTCATTTTCGCTGCATTTTTATCTTATTTTAAGCAGACAGCATCATTTTCATTGAAAAACATGTCTTATTTTTTGTGATGCTTTTTGTTTGTTTGTTTATTTATTAAAGGGACTCCACCAAGGTTTAAATGCCAAACACATAACATTTGAATTTCTTACATAAATAAGTTTGGGCACTTTAAACAGAAATATATGCAAAGATACTAAATTGAAAACCGTAATAATATGCTTTTCTCAGACCGATTTGAGTGAAAAGTGTTTAAACGCTTTTCATTTTGGGTCAATTTTTACAATTTGAATAATTATTCTGGAAAAACAAAGTGCGCGAATGATCTGAAATTTTGCAAAAAGATAAGTGGTCTAAACCTACATCAAATGGTGCATTTATCTGGAAAAAATATTTTCCGTCCCATATTGTTAAAAATCCTCAGTGGAGATCCTTTAACGCATGCCATTGGACTATTCAATGACGTTTTTCCGGTCACTTTCGGTTTCCAAAGTTAAACATATCCACTTTTGAAGTTTAAGCATTTAAATGTGTTCGTTACTATTAAAGTAGACATCATGCGTATACACTGTTGATCAGTGTTGATCAATGTTCACCGGAAATAGCCCCGCAAAACATCGAAAAGTTTGTTTAAAAAAAGGTTTAAAAAGGTTTACGTCGGGTTCGCCCGAGGTAATGTTTATCATAACTTAATCAATTTTTCTAAACTAAACAATTTTGCAAATCAAAGCCCAAACTAAAATATGGTTTGGTTCCCCTCCCGCTATATACCTAAAAAATCACAGCTACCAAAAATTGTTTATTGCCAAAACAAAGACACCATTTTATTTTTACAAATAAAAGGCTAGGTGCAGTCTGTAAATGAGAATCACATGTTTATATCTGTTTTATGTTTTAAATTTGCAAACTGGGATATATGCGGAATAAATCTTTTAAACTTTGATTCTATTTTTTTATCAGATACTTGGCATTCACAATTTGTTTTGAAATCCCAATAATTTTAGATAGATAAAAATAATTAAAAAAATATTTTGGATTAAAGAAAAATATATTTTTTACCCACCTATCCAAAATTGCATGCGTTGCGGGGGGGACAAAGAAAATGTTATGGACGGCCTAAAATACCTTGTTTTAGAGCAGAATTTGATTTCTTTCGGTGTTTTGAGAGCCTAATCCATTATTTGTGCGCTCAAATGCTCAGTTAATGATTGCCCGATGTGATTTTTTTCAAAGCAATCGTTTCAGTAAAATGATTCAATGTTTGATTTACAAATTTAAATTATTTGCAAAAATCCGGAATAATGTACAATAGCACTTAATCTAAATAGAAAATGACCTGTGCGCAGGAATGATTTGGTAAGGGCATTTTCTTTGCGCGCGGAGCTTCTCAATTGCTGCATTGCAGCAACATTTGTACTTGGAATTTTAGATCGGCCAAAACAATTAAATTATTCATAAGATAGGTTAATATAATATTGAAAACACAGTGTCCGATTACATTAAGCTTTTTATACATGAATAAATATCAGTTATTGTAACGACTTAGGTTCAATTAAACTTTGGACAATATATCAGCCGTTATATATATATGATGGTTACATGTCCCTTGTGAATGTCAAATTTGGCTGTTTTCAAATGATGTTAATATGAGCATGAAACAATTTCATGATGAAAGTGATATCAGGAACATTTAAAGTAATACTACTGTAAGAGTAGTTCAATATCATAACATTATTTAACAAGCTATATTAATTTTGATGATTTAGTGTGTTTGTTATAGAATTTAATGGTAAAGTTTGATTTAGTTATAATCGACCCAAGGCCTCATATAATAGCATAATCATTTTAAATAAGAAGTACAAAAATCAGTCAAATAACATTTGAAAACTGTTACCATTATTGCGCTGCTCTCCCATTGCATTATTGCCAATAACCTGTCTGTATATATGTCAAATATACGTCGTTATTCTATAATCGGATGAGTAAATGAATTTTAATTATGCGAAATTTGAACACGTAGTTACTTGCGCGGATTGAAGCAAATCTTTCGTAGTTTTTTTTAACGAACAGTCGGAAATTAATAGTGTCGATATTTATGGACGTTTGATAGTCGTTTGATTTCTGTTACGATTGTTGAAATACCGTAATAAACATCCTTAATGGTAAACCAATCCGTCAATTTTCATTTTAAAATCGTTTATTATTTATCTATTGTGCTCATTTTTTAAGTAATGATTGCCCGATGTGTGTTTTTATCATATGAGTCGTTTTAGTCACAGTTAATTATTATTTGAATATCTATGATATAAACAATTAATATGACAAGTATCAGGTCAGAATAATTGTGATATGGAAATACAATATTTTGTTTTAATTCATTTTATCTATATTAAATAAATAACATGAGATTTCTTATATTTCATATCTAATCGCTTTTAATATCACGATCCCACATGTCATATGTTCTAAGGTACGCAAATTGAATATGATTTCTATAGATTGTCATTCATGTCAATAGACCGTTGTGTATTGAATATCTGCGGTTCTCTAGGTGGGGTATAATCGTGCCCTTCACTTTAATAGATAAAGTCCCAAAAACGTTTTTTTTTACCACTTTGTGTATAATATTCTATACTAATTGTAGTATACAAAACAGAAATATGATATATATATTGACGTATTCGCTTGTAAGTTATTCTATAGATAGAAATGACCTGAGGACAATACATCGACTCCTGGGCAGTTAAACTGATATTTAATAAGTAATTTGTCCCAAACAGTAAAATAGAAGAATGAAACGAATTAAATAAGATAATTATAGACATACCCTTATCAAGAAGATCTTCTAGTTATACCGATATGTTCATGAAAAGAATCTACATTACAATTTAAAATTCACAACATTAAAGGATCTCCATTGAGTTTTTTTTTGACATTGTAGGACTGAAAATACTTTTTCCAGATAAATATACAATTTGATGTAGGTTAAGACCACTAATCTTTGTGCACAATTTCAGATCATTCGCGCACTTTTCACGTTTTTCCAGAATAATTATTCAAATTGTAAAAAATGACCGAAAATGAAAAGCGTTTAAATACTTTTACTCAAATCGGGCTAAGAAAAGCATATACATATGATTTTCAATTTATTTCAAAGGGTATTTCTTAACTATCTTTGCATATATTTCTGTTTAAAGTGCCCCAGCTCATTTATGTAAGAAATTCAAATGTTTTGTTTTGAGGCTTTTAAACCTCAGTGGAGTCCCTTTAATCATAAAACATGAATTAGAAAAGACAAAGTCGTTTTAAAGTATTGTTTGATTTTATTAACCTGCAGCTGTTAGCTACATACTGATTATACGGTCATAGCACACAATACATAAATCTTCAATAGATTTTTGAGACGTTCCGCGAGATGTACGCAGTAAGATTTAATTTAATTTAATTAACTTAACGGTAAATGAGAAAATTTCGGCACCTTTACAACATGCATATTAATAATCTGTGATGTAAACTTTCACTGTATTAAACAAAACTTATATTGTATATACATATTCCTTATTCAAATATAAAGTTAAATGAATACCTCTTTAAATGTAATATAAAAATTGAGTCACGTCCCTTTAAAAGGTACTATCCCTTGAAAATAAACATATGCAATAGAAATTAATGAATAATTCTTCAAAGGTAAAATTGATATAATAATAGAATTGCGTCCCTTTAAATATTACTAGCCATATACAATAGAAGTTTCTTGAAAAGTTTTCTCTTCAAATGTAAAATTGATATGAAAATGATATTGCATCCCTTTAAACGATACAAACCATTGTTATATCTCTTCGTCAGTTTATACATTTGATATAGGGGTATGTTTAGGCGTGAAAAAATAGATAATAAATCTAGAAAAAGTCATAGTATAAAGGCAAATTGTTCGAAACAGAAACAATCAAACACCAAAACTTAAAGAGCTAAAATGATATGAACAATTCACCAGAAAGAAACATGACGACCCACAGTCAGTAAAGCATGTACAGTGAAATTGATTTAGGATAAAGGAGCGAACTTGTTTCCCTTCAAAAATATGTACGTGAATTCTTTGTTAGTTTTAATACAATTGCTTATTATCATTTCAATATCTTATTAACAAAAAATGTCGTCTCTGGTATTTACTGTTTAAAGAACAATGCTAGTATTTTCTATAGATCATTCGAGATGACAAGGTTAACGTCTTTTCTGTCATACAAAGTAAAGAAAAAGAACACAATAGAGTAACGGGTAAGGTGTCACTCTATGATATCGCATGACAATACAGATAACACGCTTGTCAAACGACTCAACAACCATAACCAAACACAAGTCATGGACTAAATCTATTATCAGATTACAAAAGAAAAGAATTTATGTTTGTATGTATGTACTTTTATGTATGTATGCATGTATGTATGTATGTATGTATGTATGTATGTATGTATGTATGTATGTATGTATGTATGTATGTATGTTTGCGTGCGTGCGTGCGTATGTATGTATGTATGTAAAGGTCTTTCACTTCAAGAATATAGACGTAAACTTCTAGGGTCGATTCCTGGTTCCGCCACTTTTCTTTTCTTATTTTTATATAAAAATTGCCATTTCTCTCAAATCTAGTGCAAACTGTTTTGATTTTGTGTGTGTATTTGATCGGTATTGTAATTTGTATTTGTTTTATAAGCGCGTTGTACTTTAAGTAAAGATAATGCAATGAAATAAAACATAAAACTGTAAAAAAACACTACTTAAAAGATATCATAAAACCAGATGCAGTAAAATGATTTCAAATTAATTTTTTGAAGTAAATTCTAAAATAAAATAAACAATGCGTATGACGTGATGTTGATTGTGTATCGAACCAAAAACCTTCAGATAACTAGTCTGGTATCTATGAATAGGAACTTAAAACTGTAAAAAAGTAATTAATTATATTTTCTAATTGATGTTCATATTCCGTTACATACCCGATGTTTATAGAGGGAAAATCGCAAATAAAGTGAAAATAAACTCAATAAATAACAGAAATGAAATACTGTCAACTCATTTATTTATTTTACAAAACCAAAACACGTAACTATAACTGTAACAGTTGGTTTGATATTGTTCACGAATTGTGATAGTTATTACATTTCTAGACATAGTCGCGTTACCTTTCTAGTTATGTTTAAATTTAAAATCCGTGATTTATTATAGTCTTCGATAGAAAACATCTGGCCGCAATAT
Source organism: Ruditapes philippinarum (assembly GCF_026571515.1). Lineage (NCBI taxonomy): Eukaryota > Metazoa > Mollusca > Bivalvia > Venerida > Veneridae > Ruditapes > Ruditapes philippinarum. The sequence goes on along the minus strand of NW_026862900.1, from coordinate 62,433 downwards.
AAAAACGTCGTTTAATGGAATTAACCTTTATAGTAAAAATCATCGGAAGGGATTTTAAGCGGCCGCTTCATAAAAAAGTCGCTTTATAAAGGTGGACGCAAGTACGATGCCGACTGTATATACCGTATATATTGATAAATCCCTTTTATAGCCCGGACATGATACTAAGTAGAGTTATTTTTTTAACAATTTAACATATGAAACATAGAACTAATAATTAAGAATATCTCTTTCTTTTATAGAAATGTTATTTAAGCTGCAACAAGAGGTGATTCGCAATATATAGAACGACTACAGCTCATATGTTGCTTCCATGTCAACATAAACTACAACAAACACATAATCAAAGGGAAATACGTAAACTTGTTTCCCGCGTTTTTTAGTTATTATATATCAATTGTCATATATTGAATGTCACCTGTAACTAAATTCCAATACACACTTTTTTCTTCAATCTTTTCGTAAAGAATTGGAAAGTTTACATTGGTAAATTCATTGCACGTGGGAAATATTGTACACAAAAACAACTGATGAAATTGGGTTTTAAATTGTATAATTTAGTGACATAAATGGTCAAATTGTCAGGAAAAAAACATAATTCAGTTTCAATCCAATATTCTTACCTGCTCGAATTACTTTTAAATGAATGGCAAGCAGTTAACTGTATGTTTATTCGTGGTTGATTTTGATATTTCGTTGGCACTTAAACATTCGGAACTGCCCCGGCTATTATCTATAATAACCTCGGAAACAATACGGATTGAAAGTAGTTCTACCACGTGGTTTCAGATGTAAACAGAAACAGAGAATATGTAAAACGAATGTATACATTTGACATCTAATGTCTGTTTCGGTACTTTTAAACTTGAAAATATGTCTGACAAGAATTTGTAATTTAAATATGCCCACTGATCTTCAATTTTAAACAAATCCGACTAAATGTCAACAGGTTGTTTTTTTCGGTTTCTACAACCATAATAATAAATATATAAATAATGTATTGTTTGCTTTTGTACCACCACAATCGATTGTCTGCCGATAGTATAATCGAGTTTTGCACTTATTATGGCCCTTTTTCTTAAAGTACCAATCCTTGTTCGTATTTTTTTCTACAGTAGTGACCACATAATGAGAATAAATAAACTCTTGTCTCCAAGATTAAAGTAAGATGTACTCTTTGAATCCAAAACAAAAAACACAAATATCTAATACAACTTTGTGACAGGCAATTTTTGTATTAAACAACTTTATCGATTTTTAAAAAGGACTATCGATTGTCGCCGATTTTGGGGTGGTCCGATTAGTTATCGATTTTCAGAGACAATCGGGACAACACTACAGTGAGGTTTTACTACATTTATTGGAAATAAACTTGTCAACAACTCCCAGCATTAAATTACTGTTTGTTTACATGTTTAGTTTAGACCGAAATACCGCATCCGTTCTGTGTATTCATACTATTGTGTTCGAGGGAAAGGGCCTAGTAGTTGCGATTGGCACTAAACATGTCGACCTTGCAAATTTAAGGCATTTTTTTCAAGTTTGATATTTCATTTTTAGTATATGAATGTAGATGGCTTAATATTTTAACAGCTACTGAAGGGTTTATCTCGTACGCTGTGTTTGCACGTATAGGTATGAAAGTAAGTCTCTTTTTAAAGTTTAAACAAATGCAAGAGCGAAACATTGACCGTATCGAGAAATAAGCTACGTCGAGATATATACCATATATCTATATATAGATAGTATTTTTGTTATTGCTGATCCAGGGGAGATTATTTTATAACAATTTTAGTGTTATTGGCAAGACAAAGATGCCGAGAGAATAAGACACATACGCTTGTCAACATTAAGCTGTCTGAGTTTTAAAACTTTTTACCGACAATCAAAGTAAAAACAGTGCAAATTCAATGAGTAACCTTTAAAGTAAAGGGTTTCTTTTTAAAAGTAAAGATCAAATTGTTGGGTTTCCAGATAAAAGCCCTTATCAAAAGGGGTTTTGTTGTGTTTTTAAAAATTTAAAAGAAATTTCCCGTTTTTTAAAAATAAAAAATTTTTCTAGCCAGTTACAGCAAAAAATTAACACAATTTAATAATTTGACATTGAAGGTTTATGTCACTTATAACTCAATGTTTAGGTTAGGCTGTTCAACTGACGCAACGGGACGGATCGCAGAGGGACGGGACAAAGTGATTCCTGTATTATGGTCCCCTAAAACTATGTTCGCCGGCATATACATGTAGAAATAATTTTTCATCATTGTGCATAAGAAGGATGACAGTCGCATAAACACGATATGGGACAGTATACAGAATAAAACATTGTTATGAGTCAAATCAAAGTTTATATGACCAATGTGAAATAATTTGTTATAAAAGTAGCAAAATGTTAACAAAACAAATGATAAAAGTAGCAAAATGTTAACAGAGCAGTATTTTGTCTTTCATGCAAAACAAAATATAGCTTTACTTATTACAAAATTGCAACAACCGAACAAGATGGTTCAAGTAATAGGCAAATGAGTATGAAAGTAATCATACTTCTCTGTTGATTAGCTTGTAGTTTGTCCCATGGCTTAGTTTATGCTATGTACAATCATTTTAAAACGTAAGTTATATATAGGATAAATCTATACAAGAATATTAGTGTAATCTTTTTCATCATTCTCTAATAATTGATATTGAACTGTTACTTCTGTTTGACGCAGCATGATGTAATATGTTTCCTGTGTCTGTATCTGATTTGCAGGATCCAATACAATTCCTGTATTTATCGCAACAGTATCCAATACGTGTTCTGCACCTTACTGAACGATCACAAACAGTTTTAGTATCTGCCTCAAGGAGCTTATATAATTATTGTATTGAATGCTGCAAGATCGCAAACATTTCTTGTAATTAATGCTGTTAGATTACATATATTTCCTTCATAATCAAATACAAATTCTTTTTTATCGATGCAGGATAATTTTTGTTTCCTGTATCTGCCTGCAGGATATATTACCTGTATTTATCGCAGCAGTCTCAAATACGATTCCTGTATTTGTCTGCCGGCTCACAAATATTGTCTGTATATGTCTGCAGGATCCAATATAATTCCTGTATTGAACTCTGCAGGATCACGTATGTTTTCTGTATTTGATTTCAGGATCCAATATATATGTCCTGTATATTTTTTGCAGTAGGATCCAACACCTTTCCCGTATCTGTCTTTATCAGGTTTTAAGCATTTTTAATATCCGACTGCAATATCCAATATGATGTTTGTATTGAACACCGCAGTATCGCCTATATTTCCTGCATCTGACTGAAGGATCTAATAAATATTCTGTAGTTACGTGGCATGATCACATATATTTGTAGCTTTTGACTGAAGGGTCAAATATTATTCCTGTAGTAATAATTGCAGGATGGCACACATGTCCTGTATCTGACTGCAGGGGTTAATATTATTTCTTTAGTTTAAGCTGCAGTATCACATACATTTTACCCTACAGGATAAATTTTGTTTCCTGTATCTGCTTTCTGGATATATTTCCTGTATTTATTGCAACAGGTTACGTTTCCTGTTTTTGTATTTTTTTACTTAATTGTATTACGATATTATATTTTCCTAAAGAGAGTACAATTTCGATCAGATAATTCTGATTATATATATGAAATATTTGCTTTCAATTATGGTATTTATTTTTATATTTCACGTTCTTCTGCTCATTGATTTTAATTTGCTGTTAGCTTATATATTGCAAATTCAAACAAAGGTGTTAAACAGAAACAACATGTACTGAAACACTTAATTATTGATAGGATCAGGCATGTGAATTTCTTGTTAAGCCTTTTATTTTATATGATAAAGATAACCCTAGGCCATCATTTATAAAATAAAATCTGGAAAAATGTAGATCCATCGAAATCATGGTACCCCCTCGGAAGCAATATATAAGACATTTAATGACTATTTAACTTGTAGTCAGAAGTAACATTTATCAAGTCTTCTTGCATGTATTACTTATTGCAACCTTCTTCCCAGATCAAAAAAGATCCTGCGCAAAGTTTTTATGTTTTAAGATTTTAAAGGATAACCATTTAATATGGAATGCGAAAAAAGAGAAAGCAACAATGTTTTGATTGGTAAAATACGGAATTTAACATCCATGACAATCCAATTTTGCCACTGCCAAACCATTTTTTTGCAATTTATTTCATTCTTTATCTATGAAATGTTGATCTTATGATAATTAATATGATCTGCGCGAAATTAATCTTTAAGCTTCGTCACTCTAAAGTATGCATATTGTTCGATCGAAAGCTGCTTAGGCAATAAGGATTTTTTATATACACACAAATATTTTATACACTAAAATGATATACTTGTGCTAGTAACATCCATATATATATATATATATATATATATATATATATATATATATATATATATAAAGTAAAAGTCCACCTAAAATAAGTAAATTCAAATATATAAAGAATAATAGGTTACATTGATTCACCTTTTTTCAATTTTTGCTTTATTCAGCTTTTTTATGGACAGATGACTTTTATATTTAGTAGATATATCTTGCATAGTCTTCTTCTTTTGTATGGAGTTAGGGGTCAGTGGGTCAAAATCAGGGGTGCCAAAATAGATTTATACACATTTGCATACACAGCCTTTATATTTAGACTGATGGTTATGAACTTGGACGGTTTAGTGTTGGGAGTCTGTTTTATACAGGCTTTGCTTTTTAACAATGTCTCATATTTACAAGGAACAAATCTAAAGAGGTCCTTAAAGTTAAGATTGTGTTTGGGGTCACTGGTTTCAAGGTCAATGTCTTACATGTATAAATATTTAATAAAGTTTAATTGAATAGTTTTCAACTTCATCGCATGGCAAAGCAATGACTTGCAACACAACTGTGGACAAAACGTGCTAAAATAGGTTGTGTTTTTCCAGCTGGACATAATTCATAATTTCAGGACGATATGAGGCTTATAAACACGAATGTTTCGGTGTTATACAATTTAATTGTATCCATGCACAAGTCTTGAATAGGATTACGGCAATTCTTGTCTGGTTCCCATATAATACGTAAAACAAGACGTTAAAGGATTGTGCCTCAAGGTTTATTATTTACTGCTTCAATTTATCAAAATGAATATGGATAACCTGGGGTCACACAACCCAACTATGGAAAATCCTTGTGACACTCTAGGGGCTGCTGTTTTACTCCAAATATCCAGGATATTGGTCAGAAAGGTTGTTTTGATGATTTTATGGTCAATATTAAATATAGGTCACTTGGGGTAAAAAACTAGGTCATGTAGTCCTTATATGGAAAAAACATTTTTATCACTCTAGGGGACATTATTCCAATCCAAATATCCTAGAAACTTGGACTGAGCCTTTATAATAAATAAGAGGCATCAGGTCCCTTTTGTTTTTAATTGTAAATTATTATTTGCGTTGACATCAAAGTTTCACCTTCAATGATTTTGAATGTGACCATAATAACAAATTTATTACCTTTTTAACAACTGATCTCAAATGAACGATATGTAACGCTGATATGATTTTCTTGTTGCTATACTTTTCTTTAGTGCATCGAGTATTGCATCGAGTAGTTTTCTAAAGGTTTTCTTATGGTCATTGTGTTGTATCTTTTTTATCTGTATTTAAATTGTCATTTCTGTTCTTGAGTTATTGACAAAAGACAACTGTAAGAATTTAACCTCGCGTTGTGATTTATTCTATTAACACACTCACCAAATAGGAATATATTTGTGCTAAAAACGTGGTTTGTCGCGTCTACAACCAGGTTTAACTCACCCGTTTAGATTTTGCTTCTTATAGTTCATATCGTTACCCCTATGCGTTCTTCAAAATCTCATATGTTTATGTCTTATCAATTGTGACATGTTCTGTATGGTGACATATTCTATGATGTCATATGTTGTAAATTGTTTTCATCGGTTTTAGCAGCATTAAATATCAAGTTTAATTCATTAACCATTTTATGCTTACCAAATCCTTGTCACGTTAGTCCCATAGACTGACCTTTTGATTGATAACTGTCACAGTTTCTGGCATGTCTCTCCCTTTCCTTTTGCTGCCTTTGTCATCTCCCATGTTTTGGCTCGGTACCTTTCTGGGTGCCATTCAAGAGTGGTTGGGTTGTGTCGAGGCTGCGTTCTGTTTATGTCACCTTTCCCTATTGACATTCTTCTCACTTATAGAGTCATCATCGCGCCTTGATGAAAAATAATTTCAGCTGTGAGCACTTAAAAAATCAAGAAATCCTCCCATGTGTTTTTCTGCTTTTATTTGGTTGTAGGGAGAATACAAATATAAACACCATCTCAATTTCTTCTTGTGTGCATGTATTCAATAATGAATCAGTAAAGGAAGAAATCGCTGCGATATCAGAGGTAATGATAAGTCATTCGCAGTATTTCGTCAAGAGAAGCCAACTCATTAACTTAAATCTGTCTGCGCCCTATAAATGAGTTGAATTGTATCATATTTCTTAGTCTCTCTTGTAATGAAAGTAATATATAACTAATGTAGTGACAGATTAATGAGCGTGTAAACATGTTAAAGATTGGCATTATAAGTTGTCAATCAAAAAATTCATTTGTAGGTACTTTAATTTGTTTGCCTTATCAGAGACAAGCCACTTATGTATGAAAGGACTCCAGTAATTCCCTTTTGATAGTTAGAGTCTAAGATAAGCTTAGTTAAAACAACATTGCGTTTATTGAACGCCGCCCTTCCTTGTTGATCTTGTTTATCATATTTAACCTACCCACATTTCTAGTGCAATATAATAAACAAGATCAACAAGGAAAGGCGGCGTTCAATGAACGCAACCCCCACATGACCCAGCAACAAGAACCAATGGCAAGGAGCCCAGGCGGACCCCAAACATAAAAGGACAGGGCAAAGACAGGTTAATCATTAAATGATAAATAATTTGTAACTGATTAGGAATTCAAAGAAAATAATAATAGTAGACCCACAAAGGGGAAGGGGACAGGAGACCGAGGGAACGGGGGGTTAATTAAAGAAATAAAAACTAGAGGCAATGGGGAAGATACTTACCGTAGACGAGAAAACAACAAGGGACACAAGCAAAAGTGTCACCAAAACAGTATGAAACAACATAGACATACATCTGAGGAACACAGTGGGGCGCCGCCTTGGAACGGTCAGCAGCATAATAATGACTGCTGGGGAGTTTAAACCGGTTAATGGTGCACCAAACCTCGCTCTTAGCCACACCATGTTCCTATAAACGAGACAGTGTAAATAAAATGAATCCCCGCCAAGTGAAATTCTAACAGTTGTCATGGTTACAAAAGGTTAAATAAGTAAAACACTAAAATGATCATGTAGAAACAGAAGAGTTTTTTAAATCACTATTGAATTAAGAAATTAAATCAAAGTTACGATTGTAAAATTTAGTAAAATATTTCCGTAATTTATGATAGCGGTAGCCCTGTTTTAGAAGCTTGCTGGTAATAAAAATATTCCGCTCGTTGAAATCCTTTACGTTGCTACAAGCTCTAGCGAATCTAATTAACTGAGAAACATAAACCCCGTAAAAAGTTTCATGGGGTACGTCTCCATCTAAATGTGGATCGTCTCCATCTAAATAAACACTTAATTTATGGAAATGATTTGGACATTTTTCTTGTAGTATTGCCCTGTGGACTTCCACAAAAATGATACTAATCAAACATTTATGTTGCTTTCGTGGTACAATGTTTCTGGTCTTTGATTATTTAACAAAATTTGGTCCAATCATGTTTGTTGGATCAAAACTAGCCTTGCCCTTGGGTCAGTTAATTGTATGAAAACAAAACTTAAAACAACTATTTCATCAATTTAAAAAAGGCTAGAGCGTAGATAGTGTGTGTATTATTGCAAATTCGATCACTACCAAGTTCATTCAAATAATGATTGATCTTGCGTAGAGTCTTTTTTTGAAATGCAATGTTTAAATGTCAAGTATTTGTAATGTATCATCGTCTAATTAGCCTCCTCCATACTTGACAAATCTGATAAGATATGAGTTGACAAAGATTGTTCTACCTGAAGACATACGAGGGGTTATCCAAAAATTCGTGGACTTTCTTTGTTGCGTAAAATTTATTTGAGATATTAATTTGAAATTCTTACACTGCTTAGAAGAATTAATAACAAATTCATGTGAATAGCTTCTTACATTACAACAATATTTAATTTTACATAAACACATGTCGGCGACAGCGGCGCACTCCAAAAAATTATTGACGTCAACGTCATAATATTAACGTACAATTTGTGCTTCAACGTTACGCAGTCAATGACTGTTACTGCTTCTCAAAGTAATGTCCATTACTAATTTTTTTATGCCACTTTAACACTAATGATCGTGAAATATTCTTTTCTCTGTTCGTCTGCTGATTTTATCAAATGTTTTCTGTAGGTGTTTCATTTTCAAAATTGCAATAAAAATTTATGAATTGTTTATGATCATGCGATTTTTCTAATTATCGCGTGTCCCGTCATTTTCCCGTTGTAAACAATAAAGGCGTCTGGCGTTTCTAGCGATATCAACAAAAATAAAGGTAAATGACGTCCATAATTTTTAAAGAATTACTTAAATGACATCATAGAAGAAACATGCGATGTTCAGCGGGTTTTCTACGTTATTTTTTTAGTTTTTTAGCAAGAAGTATACGATGACTTACAGCGCTTTTCTACCGTGCGCCGGGTGACGTGTATGTGCTTATTTAAAAGCAATATAAAATCATAATTTATTGACACAATTAACTGTTCCTTTCAAAATGTGTTGATAATATTCTACAATGTATGCTGATAAATTTTCATTACAATACACGTTGACGTTCAAGAGATATTTAAAAAATCCACAAACTTTTGGATAACCCCTCGTATTTCTCTTTTTTCAAGCTTTTTTTAATCATATATACAATAAAGTATTGGTCGCTAAAAATGTTATAATGTCTTGGTCGCAAAATCAATGTCACTGAGTATTGGCCCCTAATTTGACGTTACACATTCTTGGTCGTCATTAAGTCTTGTTTGAAACTCTTCTTCTTAAGAAATCATCGTAGATACAAACTATAACGATTGTTCATTTTATTTGGAGATTTTGTTCAACCTTTCTCTTAAATTCTATCTATGATTATTTTAAAGTATTTGCTTAAATTAAAATTGTTTATTTCATTTAGTTTTCATTTAATGCTTAACAAAATAACAATAATTAATTTAATCGAATGCTTTGACGTTAATTTTAGTTCCTATGTGAGACCAATACAATCAGATTTATGACAATACAACTTAACAAATTGGATGAGATTAACCTTGTTTAACTAATTTAATTGAAGACAGCATAAGCACTGTTCTTGCTTTTTGTAATTGAATACTTATGTGGATATTTAAAGATCCTGTATATTGTAATTAAGGATGTAACAACTCTTAAGTGAAATTTTATATATTTATATAATTCATTTTCTAAAACAATTTCCAAGAAAATGTTAAATATGTATTGCAAATGTTTATACGCATTATAAGTATTCATTAAATGTATGCATTCATTTGTTATTGAAAAGATTGGCCTACAAATAATAAACTTCTAATTACCTCCCTTTTTTACATGAGATGTAAATTCGGTAATATCTATCCAAATAATGTGTTTATGAACTTACAATATTCATAATTAACAGTTGAGTTACAGGATCATTAAATTGTTATCTTTACAACAAAAGATAATTTTGAAGTGTTTATGTTTGATCATTATTTATTTGATCACCATCGATTATTGTTTTACCAAAATTCAACAAAACGGATGTAATTGTTATCACAGACTACAATAAATGATATTCAATTTAGTTTTGAATTCTTTTACTAGATATTTATTTAAATTTATAACCTCAAATGATTATTGAATCATTTTTTCTTTAAAAAAATTATTTCTTACATTAAATGAATTAGAATAATAAAGTCTTAATCTGAGTAACTTGACAGAAAAACACATCTGACAACAATTTTCTTTTTAAGATATCGAACATAAAAACATAACTTGTTTGATATTATGATAACAATATAAACCATAGCTACTGTATTAGAAGTGTTTTTAAGCAAGTGTTTCTGATTCATATAACTTGTCGTTTCATCATTTACAGATGTTGGCTTATAGCCACAGATTGTAACCAAATTAAGAAGAAACAAAGTTGCACCGGAGGTCAACCAACACAACATACGGGATAACGTAATATTTTTGCGGTTACCAATATAGTCATTCGGTGGCTCCTTGGGTATTTGAAGAAATATACTGGACCAGTCCTGACATCTCAACGGATAACGTATCAGTGGCGTGCTTGAATCAAGAGCAAGTCAACAATCACACATCTCGAAAAGGCCGCGTTTATTACCAGGGTCCAATGATGAATGTTTTTCCAGGCTGGTTGGAGTTCCCGGACTTTCGGTTCAGTTTTTGGACATCACGCTTTTATTTATTTGTCTTCTTAGAAACCTGGACATTTTTGGATTTTAATAACATTTGGACGGAGTGCAAACCACAGCACCAATCGATGATCAAACGGAAGCAGGGACATATGTCGCTTAAGGGTTTCCGAAATATAAGTAATTATATTCGAATGCTTATTTTTAAATTCTGCTTGGCAATCACAAAAGAATAAAATAAATGGATATATAATTGGGCAATATTAAGATCTACGTATATTTTAAAGAAGAAAATTCTTGGCAGAATTTTAACGGTAAAATAATTAATCCAATAATCATTTATTAGAAATCATAATATAATAGTACAACATTTAATATTGCCTAAATAAGAAATTATTCAATATGATGTATATCTTTACAGAAGCTGCGATGTCATACTGAAAAAGGTTAAAACATGAACATTTTAAACATTGATATATTTATTTATCTTTTATTTATGTCATAAAATAATCCATCACGGTATTATCCGAAGTTATATTGCTGTAATCAAAAAGGCTAAGATATTGACATGAACATAAAATAATTAAAAATATAACTGATGATATGAAACAATCCGAGATATAACTGACATCATGAAACAATCCGAGATAACACTACCGCATGAACAAATACGAGAACACTGTCGTCATGAAGCAATCCGAGATAATACTGCCTGCAGTCAAGAAACAATCCGAGATTATACTGCCGCTATGAAACAATCCAAGATAATACTGCCGTCATGAACAAATCTGAGATAATTATGCCTGCAGTAATGACACAATACAAGAAAATACTGCCTGCAGTCATGAAACAATCCGAGATAATACTGCATGCGGTCATTAAACAATCCGAGATACTACTGCCATCATGAACCAGTCCGAGATAATACTGCCTGCAGTCATGAACTAGTCCGATAAAATAATGCCTGCAGTCATGAACTAGTCCGATAAAATAATGCAAGCAATCATGAAACAATCCGAGATAATAATGCCTGCAGTCATGAAACAATCCAAGATAATGCTGCCTGTCGTCATGAACCAATCAAATATAATAATGCCTGCAGTCATGAAACATTCCAAGATAATACTGTCTGCCGTCATAAACCAATCCGGGCTAATACTGCCTGCAGTCATGAAACAACTCGAGATAATACTGTCTGCAGTCATGAAACAATCCGAGATAATACTGCAGTCAAGTATCAATCCAAAATAATACTGCCTGCAGTCATGAAACAATCCGAGATAATAATGCCTGCAGCCATAAAACAATCTGATATAATACTGCCTGCAGTCATGAAGCAATCCGAGATAATACTGCCTGCAGTCATGATGAACCAATCCGAGATTATACTGCGTGCAGTCATGAAACAACCAGAGATATTACTACCTGCAGTTATTAAACAATTTTAGATAACACTGCCTGCAGTCATGAAACAACTCCAGATAATACTGCCTGCAGTCATGAAACATTCCGTGATAATACTGCATGCAGTCATGAAATAATCCGAGATAATACTGCCTGCCATCATGAAACAATCCGAGATAATACTGCATGCAGTTATGAAACAATCTGAGATATTACTGCCTGCCATCGTGAACCAATCCGAGATAATACTGCCTGCAGTCATGAAACAATCTAAGATATTACTGCCTGTCGTCATGAACCAATCCGAGATAATACTGCCTGCAGTCATGAAACAATCCGAGATAATACTACCTGCAGTCATGATGAACCAATCCGAGATTATACTGCCTGCAGCTATGAAACAACCCGAGATAATACTACCTGCAGTCATGAAAAAATCCTAGCTACTACTGCCATCATGAACCAATCCGAGGTAATACTGCCTGCAGTCATGAACTAGTCCGATTTAATAATGCCTGTAGTCATGAAACAATCCAAGATAATATTGCCTGCAGTCATTAACTAGTCCGATATAATAATGCCTACAGTCATGAAACAATTTTAGATAATACTGCCTGCAGTCATAAAACAATCCGAGATAATACTGCCTGCAGTCATTAAACAATCCGAGATATTACTGCCTGCAGTCATGATGAACCAATCAGAGATTATACTGCCTGCAGTCATGAAACAACCCGAGATAATACTACCTGCAGTTATGAAACAATTTTAGATAATATTGTCTGCAGTCAGTCATGAAATTATCCCAGATCAGGGATATAACTGCCGTCAAGAAACAATCAGAGATAATACTAATGTCATTAAACAATTCTAGATAATGCTTCTGCAATGAAACAGTCTGAGATAATAATGCCACCATGTAACAATCCAATATATTACTGCAGTCATGAAACAGTTTGCGATAAAACTGCTGACATCATAAAGTCTGTGATAATGCTGCCTTAAAAAACAACCCGTGAAAATTATGCAGTCAAGAATTAATCAGAGATATTCCTGTCACCATTTAACAATATTAGCTTATTCTGTCGCAATGTTATACTCTGAATTATTACTGCCGTCATGAAACAATCAGAATTATTACAGCGGTCATGAAACAATCCGAGATTATACTTCCCATATGAAACCATTCGGGATAATACTGCTGTCATAAAACAAACCTAGATAATTCAGCCGCCAAGAAAACAATCGGACCTTTAACTGAAGTCAAGGAAACATTCCGAGATAATACTGCAGCCATGAAATATTCCAAGATAATACTTCCCTTATGAAACAATCAGAGATAATACTTCTATCATGAAACAGTCCGAGATAATACTGCTGCCATAAGAAAATCCTAGATAATTCAGCCGACAAGACAACAATCCGACCTGAAATTGACGTCATGGAACAATCAAAGATAATGCTGCGAACATAAAATAATCAAAGATAATACTGTCGTTAAAATGAATATTTTTTTTTATCAGTTTGGATGAAAAATTTCGAGTTATCATTAATGTCAAGAAAAATTTCGGGCTTTTATTTATGTCATGAAACAATCCTTCACGACATAAAACGAGGTGTTATTAATACCATCAAATATGCAATGATATAACTACTAACATAAAAATAATCCAATCTAAAGCAGTCGTCATAAAACGATCCGAGTTAAAACTACCGTCAAGAAACAATCCGAGATAATTCTGCGTCATGAAACAATCCAAGATGATAATGCCGTCATAAAACAAAAATAGAAATAAAATGAAATAGTCCGAGTTAATAAGTCCGGGATGAGACAATCCGAGAAAATACTGCCGCCAAGAAACAATCTGTGATTATACTGCCGTCATAAAACAAAAAAGAAAACAAAATACTGCCTCCATTGAATAGGTCGAGATAATACAGTCGTCATTAAACAATGCGAGATAATACTACTGACATGTAACAGTACGAGATAATACAGACGTAAAGAAACAATCCGAGATAGTACTGCCGTCAGGAAATAATCAGAGACAGTATTGCCACCATGGAACAATCCGAGATATTATGGACGCTAGAAAACAATCCGAGATAATACTGTATCATAAAACTGTCCGAGATAATACTGCCGTCATGAAATTATCCAATAAAATACTACCGTCAGGAAAAAGTCCGAGATATTATCGATGTCATGAAATAATTCGAGATAATACTGCCGTCATAATTCAATCCGAGATAATACTGCTGTCATTAAACGATCCCAGTTATTATTGTCGTCATGAAACAATCTGAGATATTACAACCGACATAAAATAATCCAAGATAATAATGCCATAAAGAAACAATCCGAGATAAAATTGCATTCATGAAATGATTCTAGATAAAATTGCAGTAATGAAATAATCCGAAATAATACTGCATTCATGAAATAATCCGAGATATTACTGTCGTTATGAAATATTCAGAGATATTTTTGCCGTTATGAAACAGTCTGAGATAAAACGGCCGGTACAAAACAATCTGAGATAATATTGCGTCATGAAACAGTCCGAGATAATATTGCCGTCATAAAATAATTCAAAATATTACTGCAATAATGAAACAATTCTATAAGATAATACTGCAATCATGAAATAATCCGAGATATTACTGTCGTGATGAAATAATCCTAGTCAATACTGTCGTCAAGAAACGATCCGAGATTGCACTCATGAAATAATCCGATATAAAACCAAATACATGAAACAATCTGAGATTTTATTGAAGCCATGAAATCCGAGATATTACTGTCATCATGAAATAATCCATCATATAACTGTTGACATGTAATTATCCGAGATTTTACTACCAACATGAAATAAATCGGGATATTACTACAGTCATGCAAAAAATTGAGATATTACTGCCATCGTGAAACATTTCCAGATTTTACTGCATTCGTGAAATAATCCGAGATAATACTGCCATCATGAAACAATCCGAGATATCACTGCATTCATGAAAGAATCCGCGACTTTACTACCGTTATGAAATAAATCAGGATATTAGGGTGTGGGTTGCTTTTGTTACTTTTATTAGGTAATTTGAGCCCTTATTTTAGGTGAATCATATTTAGTTTTTATTTCAGATAAGTCACATATCAACAACGACTGCAATACAACAAACTGATTTTACAGCTTGGTGGAATGAGATTGAACTGGTGAGCACACTTCGCTTTCATAGTATTATTATTATTATTATTATTATTATTATTATTATTATTATTATTATCTTTGTAACATTTAAATCGATTTTTAAAAGAATATTTTAAACGGTAAGGCATATATTCTTAAAAAATGTAAACATTTAATGGGATATTTATTTAATGATATAATCCATATAAACGTATAAATGTTTGACACTACATGTACGTCGAAACAAGAAAATAATTTCAAACAAGCCAATTTCCCCATAGAGTCATTTGAGCGCCCAATTTGATCTATGTAAAAAATTCAAATTTTATTATTTTACAATTGACGTCCACATTAAATTTCCTTTTGTAAAGTTTTTAATATTTTTTTTTTAATTTTTGAAATCTCCAAACACAATGTGAATGCTATTGACGTATCTCTTCGAACACTTGGTGTATTTAGGCTTTAAAAAAACATTTACGCTTTTCAAGTGTCAGTTCTTTAAAAGCGTCATGATTTTCAGGTATCGAGTACTTTAAATTTTTCTCGATATTCAGTTGTCAAGTCCTTTCAGAGTTTCTCGATTATCAGGTGTCAAGTACTGTCAATGTTTCACGAGTTTCAGTTATCAAGAACTTTCAGTGTTTTACAATTTTCATGTGTCAAGTACTTTAAACGTTTCACGATTTTCAGTTGTCAAGTACTTTCAGAGTTTCACGATTTTCATGTGTCAAGTACTTTAAGTGTTTCACAATTTTCAGCTGTCAAGTACATTAAGTGTTTCACGATTTTCTGTTGTCAAGTACTTTCAGTATTTCACAATTTTCAGTTGTAAAGTACTTTCAGTGTTTCTCGATTTGAGGTGTCAAGTACTTTCAGTGTTTCACAATTTTCAGCTGTAAAGTACTTTCAGTGTTTCTCGATTTTCAGGTGTCAAGTACTGTCAATGTTTCGCGATCTTTAGTTGTCAAGTACTTTCAGTGTTGCACGATTTTCAGTTGTCAAGTACTTTAAGTGTTTCACGATTTTCAGTTGTTAAGAACTTTCAGTGTAATAAGATTTTAAGTTGTCAAGTTCTTTCAGTATTTCTTGATTTTCAGCTGCCAAATACGTTCAGCATTTCTCGATTATCAGGTGTCAAGTACTGTCAATGTTTCACGATTTTTAGTTGCCGTGTACTTTCAGTGTTTTTCATGAAACATAAAACATGAAACATTTTATTTGATTAAACACCTATTTCAATAACAATTTTCAATGGCGTTGTACAATGGTACATTTAAATCATTTAAATGGATAAAAGGATAAAATTTTACTAAAATAAATTAAAAGTAATTGTTAAATCAAGTCAAACAATAGAAATAGCATTAAGAAAGCTAACATACAAAGAACTGCACTCTCAAAGAGCAAAACACACGCCAGTCTCCTATGATTTGTGTCTACATAAATCTTCACCGCAAGAGTATGCAAACTGGGCTGTCCCAACCAATATAGACACACACGCACGCACGCACACACACAAGTTCAAAATAAGTAAAATATTTAGAAGCTGTATAAAGAAACTTTTATTATTATTCACAGGAATTTAAAATATTTAAGTCATTATCACATTTGTACTTTATCAGATCATTTTTCTATCAGAAAAATCAACAACAGAACTATATGAATATCCAAACTAGAACATGAAGAGAAATAGTCCCTGAAGTACCATGCTTTCAGTTTACTTTTGAAAATGTCTACAGAGCCTGACTGAGAATGTCTCTTGGAAGCTCGTTTCAAAGGCGTGGTCCCACCGTACTAAAACTTCTGTCGCTGAATGTCTTTATCTTATTGAAGGGAACAACATAACACCCCTCTGAAGAAGCTGCAGAGCGAAGAAGTTTTGAAGGCATTTTTTTCAGTCTAAAGACAAGTCAAATAAGCAGGTGCATTTCCAATAGAACTGTTGAACATAAATGTACAGATTTTTAATGTTATTTGAGCGTTGATTGGTAACCAATGGAGATCGTAGAATGATTGCTTTGAACTTTCATATTTTCCACGGTTTAGAACCAGTTTTGCACACATGTTTTGGATTCTTTTCATCTTTGGAATTCACACTGGGATATTCCATAAATTATTGCATTACAGTAATCTAAATGAGAGATGACGAGAGACAAGACTAATATTTCGGTTGCTTCTTTTGTGAGGTATTTCCTGATGTTTTTTTATAACTTTTAAGTAGTTGAACATGGCAGTGCGGCATTTGCGTTTAACATGGTCTTTGAAATTGAAATGTTCGTCCAAATATGCACCTAAATAACGAATGCAGTTACTAGTATTTGATTCGATTTCATCACCGGCAATGTTAATTTGTTCAAAAGAGCATTTGAATAACTGATGTTTGCTGCCAAACTCGATGAATTCAGTTTTTGCTGTATGCATTTTTAATTTGTTTCCATTCAACCAATTGGTTGTTTTCAAAGCACAGTTTTCAAGAGTTTCTATGGAATTCTGTTCTGCATTTTCGTTTGACGGTGAAACGTACGTTTTTCGTGTGATCGTCAGCAAAGCCATGAACCGTGATTGTGGTATAATGTCAAAGAGCGTTCCGACATATGTGAGGTAAAGCCAAAGACCAAGACAGCTGCCTTGTGAGACACTACGTTCCAGTGAACGTGCAGACGACAACGATAGGTTTACACTGACACGACAGCTGCGAGGACGCAAGTATGAGTTGATCCAGTCAAGCGCCGTCGACAATAACCCATATTGTTTAGCAAACACATCCAACAAAATGTCATGGTCTACTGTATCAAAGGCAGCAGTTAGGTCAAGTGCAATCATAGCTGTTACCTCCTGTTGCTCCAGACCGTCCAAAATGTCATTCACGATCCGCAACAGAGCTGACTCACATGAATGGCTCTATTTCTCGATTATCAGGTGTCAAGTAGTTTCAGAGTTTCTCGATTATAAGGTTTCAAGTACTGTCAATGTTTCACGATTTTTAGTTGTCAAGTACTTTCAGTGTTTTACGAGTTTCAGTTGTCAAGAACTTTAGTGTTTCA
This sequence comes from Ruditapes philippinarum, assembly GCF_026571515.1. Taxonomy (NCBI): domain Eukaryota; kingdom Metazoa; phylum Mollusca; class Bivalvia; order Venerida; family Veneridae; genus Ruditapes; species Ruditapes philippinarum. The sequence continues at coordinate 44,335 of NW_026862900.1, read as the reverse complement.
CGATTTTTAGTTGTAAAGTGTCAGTGTAATACGATTTTCAGTTGTCAAGTACTTTCAGTGTTTCACCTTTTTCAGTTATCAAGTATTTTCAGTGTTTCACGATTTTCAGTTGTCAAGTACTTTCAGTGTTTCACAATTTTCAGTTGTCTAGTATATTTGGTGAAATACGATTAACTGATCTCCATTCAGTGCTTCACAATTTACAAGTATCACTTATTCCAGTCCATCACAATTTTCAATTTTCTAGTATCAATTATGTCAGTGCGTTACACTTTCAAATTTCCAGTTATATCCGTGCATCACAATTTTCAATCATTAGTAATAACAATATGTCACAATTTTCAATTTCTGTGAATATCAATGCTTAATAGGGTTTTACAATTTTCAGGTTTCCCATCCATTCAGTGCTTACCAATTTTCAAGATTCAAGTAATTAAAAATAATCACAATTTAAGGGTTTCAAGTACCTCAAGTGAGTCACAGTTTAATGATTTTACAATATTTTGCGTTCTTCACTATTTTAAGGTTTAAGATACTTTCAATGCACCCACATTTCGATGGTTTTAGTAATAAGAATGCTTCAAAATTTTCAGATTTTACAGTACATTCATGATTAAATATTTCAGGTTTCCGGTACTTCCAGTGTATTTCGAAGCTTTCAATGCATCATAATTTTTCCGCTTTTAGCAGCTTTTGTGTTTTACAATTTCCAGGTTTCAAGTACGTTCAGTGCTTGACAATCTTTAGGTTTCTAGTACTTTGAGTGTGTCACTTAGAAAGTTTAGACACTTTACAGGAAACATAGTTAAGAAGACGTCTACCATGTTATAGCCCTGGTGTTAAACTTGCCTTGCCTTGGGGGTAATGGATTTTCCTAACTGGAGCTTGAATTTAATAGCAAACTGTGGATCAACAATCGTCACGTTACAGTCATCAGTGACTTTCCTAGCAACCATTATCTTCCATAGCAAATGGTGACTTCCATAGCAAACCATTTATTTCTTTTGCAGCAATTGACTTTCCAAATATATAAGTGACTTCCTAAGACATAACTGACTTTCCCTAACAACCATTGACTTTCATTAAAACCGTTGACTTTCCTGAGTTACAGTGACTTCAAAGGCAACCATTTAAATTCTTTAGCAACAAGCCAATTCAACATCAGCTGTTCTTTTTCCTAAGCAAAACTTGTATTGATTAGCAACAAGTGTTTTATTTCAATTATTAATGTTCTATTGCAAGCAGTGATTTCCAACAGCAAATAAATTGTTTTATCAACCAGTCACTTCAATAGAAGCAATTGACTCCCATTGCATTCATTGTTTTCCATAGCATACAGAGACTTTCCATATTTCCATAGCGACCATTTCATTTGATAGCTACTATTAACTTTCCATAGAAACTATTAACTTTTAATCTAGAAATCAACCATTGATCTTTATAGTAACCACTAACTTCCAAACTGTAAAACCGCCTGTGAATCTTTTAATTACTAATGATTTTCTCAGTAATAACAATCTGTAAACTGTTTTACATTTGCACGATTTCAGATGCAGATATAACCTTTGTGATCTCAGTAAATGATTATGACTTGATATCTGCTTTTCATTGACAGTAAACAGTGTTAATTGTCCCTTGTCATCAAGAGCTTTTATAATAAGAAGAATCATCATTACTATTGTTCAGAAAAGCTTGTCTTTCATGCCTAATATTTTCATAAACAGATAAATTACTGGGTCAACATCTTCGATAAACGCTTATAAAGATCACCAATCATCGAAACCTTAATGATAAAGTTATTCATTTCCGATTTTAGATACTTGTTCGTCGAAGTTCTCCAGCTTTGAATATTCAGCAAACAATCGACAAATTCAAAACCTGCCGTTTTGATCTAGAAGAAGAGAGAAGGATACAGAAAGAAATAGAAAAGTGGAAGGACTATAAAGACGATGTTGACCGACTAAAACAGGGAATGACAGACGTGAAGAAAGACCTTGATAGCATAAAGGCAAATGTAACTGACGTGAATAAAGACCTAGAAGACGTAAAAAAAAATGATACTGCAGTGAAAAGAGACCTTGAAGGCATAAAGGAAAATGTAACTGATGTGAAGAAAGACCTTAAAGACGTACAAGAAAGTGGTATTGCAGTAAAGAGCGACCTTGAAGGCATTAAGGAAAATGTAACTGATGTGAACAAAGACCTTGAAGACGTAAAAGAAAGTGGTACTGCAGTGAAGAGAGACCTTGAATGCATAAAGGAAAATGTAACTGATGTGACGAAACACCTTGAAGACGTAAAAGAAAGTAGTATTGCAGTGAAGAGAGACCTTGAAGGCATAAAGGAAAATGTAACTGATGTGAAGAAAGACCTTGAAGACGTAAAAGAAAGTGGTACTGCAGTGAAGAGAGACCTCGAAGGCATAAAGGAAAATGTAACTGATGTGAAGAAAGACCTTGAAGACGTAAAAGAAAATGATACTGCAGTGAAGAGAGACGTCGAAGGCATAAAGGAAAATGTAACTGATGTGAAAAGAGACGTTGATGAAATCAAAAGATGGCAAGGGGCAGGTTGGCTTTTTTAAGCTTAAATATTTTATTGTTTATGAATTCTACAATAGAATGACTGAGAAAAGAATATACTAGAATACTAACAAATACTATTTTTATAGTTTGATATAGTAGATAGTTCCGTTTCCAGACCAATGCCATTGCCAGAAATATCAACAATATAACAGTGTTTAAGAAAAACGAAAACAATCTGTTTCAAAGACTATAATCGATTCCTTCCACTTTGCGAATATAACAAATTTTATATCTTGCGGTGAAAAATAAATGTTATCTACAATTTTTCTAGGTTTTAAGTCACAAGCAACTACAAGAAAAACTGATCATGTACCGCAGTATCAATCAATGTAACCGAATATTCATAACATTTGTGTGTAATTTGTCACAAGATGCATGAACATCAATCAATCTCGTGGATAATACGAGTGATAAATAACTATTAAATAATTTTAAAGATCCTTTAACTTATTTTTATATGGTTTTATATCATAAATATAATGCACAAATGAAGATTTATCAATATTGTAATTTCCAAAAAGCAATGTTTGTAAAGATATTACCGAATTTACATTTCATGTTTATAACAGGAGGTAATTAGAAATTTATTTTCTATAAAGTCTATGTTAATTTTAGAAATAAAATAAAATAAATAAATGGCCTTAGATTTTTGAAAAGAAATATGTTTCGAAATTCAGCGAAGATTGCATGATTCAGTACGGGTAAAAATAAAGATTCGGCCACTCGACCATTCGACCCATAACAATTCGTCGAACTTGGGATATTGACGATTAAGCCAGAGCTGGAACTAAATATAGGCATATGTGGCCAGATTCGACGATAAGAAATTTCATTTGAAACTATCCGTAAATCAGTGTAGTCATTAAGTAATAAATATATTAAATTTATGTTTAGAAAATATTTTAATCTGCTTATATTAATGGGTGCATGGAATTAACGAAAAACACCGAAAAACACCAAACAATACCGAACACACTTAAAATAGAAAGAAATATTAAGGCTATGATAAAAATTCAGCATTATAAACAATTTTTGATGGTTATTTAACGAAATGGGTTCAATAATATTAGTTTTAAATCGATAATAATTATATCATAAAATACGCTGATGAAAGTATTCGCTGTCGTTTTATATTTATTTGCTACATGAACTTGCTTGTTTCAAGCGTAGTTTCAATAGAGTAAAGAGCATATATAGAAAAGCAATAATCTATTTCTGATATAATGGCTATACATCATCTAAACCATTAGCAGTATTCACTTTTATTATCTTATTATTTATTTCAGTGGTGAAACTTATAGGTAAGCTCAGGGTGAGGTTTTAGATTGTTGAATGTCGGTCATCCATCTTATGTCAACTGCGGTCTGTCCGCATTTAGCATCGTCGGATACCCACGGCCGAACCATTTACATTTATCAGTTATGTCATGTTAAATGTTAATCAACCATGTGTATCCGACGATGACATTTAATTAACTCTCTGCTGGTCATTTAATTTGTTAACACTCTACTGTTCACACTTTTGCCCCAATTGTCACACAACATCGTAAGAATGTGTGTGACAGGTTTTGTTCGAGTTTGAACATGGATCACTTTGGTTGAAAATCAGAAGTAGGTCACAGTAGCCAAAAATAAGACAAAAATGTTTTAGCTCAATGGTTCATCCAAAGTTAAGAAATTGGTAACACAGCCTGATTATGGAAAAACCCTTGTTAACTTGCTGTCCAATATAAATGAATTTCTTGGAAAGGTTGTATATGAAGACTATATGTAACAATTGTTGAATAATGAAAATATTACAATACATTTGAATTGTTTTGATTATAGATTTCATTTTTATTAATAAACGATAAAGTAATGCATTTGAAAATTAATGTGTAGAGATGAATACATCACACCAGAATATGTGTATTAATGCATCAAAGTACAGTGCATATATCTGTAACATGGAAAGCTATACAAAAGGATGTACTATAATTTGGTAATTTAGTCTTGTAGGATGATTAAATTAATTGACTTTGTATAGAGTTTAAGCCAGGTCATGTCTTTCATTAGATAGCATCACTGGAAACTCAATATTACTTTTTCAATATTCTATAATGCAGGCCATTTAACAGGTGTTTCAAAAAATGATTTTTTTATTGCTCATCTATCAGCTTGCCAAAGCAATACATAGATGGAACATCACATCTTCCTTGTCTCATAAATAACTTTAGAAGAAAAAAGCCTTGGTGTGAGTCACTTGTTAGGGACATTGACCATGGTCAGAAGATGACCCCCATTGTTTATGAGGTCAGTAGGTTAAAATCAACATGGCCTTGATGATAAAAATGGATTGTATTATCAAGCAATGCATAATTCATTACTTTCAGTGCTTTGATTACTATACTTTATACATACAGTAGGGAGAAATATTTGGTAGTCATTAAACTCCACATGATCGGAATAATTTTCGTAGTATCAGATTTGTGAACGGCTCTTTTAAACAACACACATTCAATTACAATAGTTCAATTCTTAGTAAATATATATCATAATTCTTAGAACTGATTTGATAAAAGTTTTTATGTTTCAATTTCTTCAGATGAAACAAGGCAGACGAATGTAAACATTTTTCAGAGGTTTTTTGAATGGTTTTCAGAGTGGAGACGTTATAACCAAATGAAAACAAGTAAGATTTTTCTTAAATACGCTATGCATGTTGCTTTCCAGAATTGATATACAGTCAAACATTTGTAAGAGACAAACTCCGATTGAAGACCACCCTGAAGTTAAAGGCCACTTTTTGAAAAACCTTCATTGTAAAATGTACATTCCGAATAAATACATTTTGTCATGAAAGGCCATGCATGTTTTCTCATTGGATGGTCCTTATTTACCAGTTTAACTGTACTGTGTTATATGCTTGACTTTTGCGTGAAAAATCATGTTTTCCGTTCCCTTTCCAGTCCGTAACAATATGTTGTTGTTAATGTTTTGTTGGAGTAGTCCTTACTTTGTCCTCCGATGAGTAAGAAAATTTCGAGTGTGACACACTTCACTTCTTCACCTGCCGAAAAGACGTGAAATTATTTTAATAGAATGTAACTTGATATACAAGTTTGCTAATGTCTTGTATCAATAAAGTACAGGAAAAATCAACAGCATCCCGACTAGAGTAAAATGACCTTCCAATAAAATGAAAGTATGCTATGCTAAATTGTTTAACGCGGAAAAGTTGGAGTTGAAAGGATACATATATATATCTATATATTCTTTTAACTCCAACTTTTTCTCGTTAAACAATTTAGCATTACATAAGGTCATTTTATAAAATGTTTTTTTCTTTTTTTTCTTTTTTTACATGTGTAAAAGTTGCTTTTTCGTTGTCAAGTAGAGGTGAATTAGCTATATTTTTTAAATATCGACTATATAAATGGCGATTGATCATTGACTGATAGATATGTAATAATAATAATAATAATAATAATAATAATAATAATAATAATAATGATAATAATAATAATAATATACAAATGTTTAGGATATAAAATATCAATTGTCTAAAATATACGAGGGTTGTTTAATATATTTGTGCATTGGTGGAATATGTGACATGTAGGTTGCATAAGAACAATTAAAACTACATAATACTTTGCGTCAATCAATGACAGTTAAACAAATTATGACATGGAAAGCAAATGCCACTTTACAAGCGATAAAAGATTTTAATACAATCACAGCTGCAACTGCGCATCGTCATAATTTTACAGCGTCATACACGTTTTCACAACTTTTTAAAGCTGCACGCCTCGAGATGAGCCAAAATTTTCCCAGAAAATCAAGAAGATTCACACATTTTTTCAAGAAAGATAAAAACATTCAAGATCCAAGCTATATTTTGCATATTATTTGCGGATAAGACTGATTTTTGCAGTATAAATCACCATATTTCTATTGCGTTACTAACGCAGTAAGGGCTGTTTTTGCATATCTTGACCACTTTTTGTTAATTTTCGTGGATTGTAAGTGCCGATTGCAATATGTAAATTATTTTATTTGTTCACTTCATAATATTTTACTTTAAATACATTTCAAAATTTTTCATGAAAATTAACATGAATCTGGAGGCGTACTGCTTTAAAGTATTACCCATCATATTCAATGCATCTCCTGTGGCGGTCAACCAACTTCCTAAATTTGACACTGTAAACGTCACTTGGAATTGTACAAATTATTCAGAACAAAGCATTTTGTAGTGTTTTGAACTTCCGTCCCTTCAGCTGTCCTTTGATGTGTGGAAAAATGTAAATATAGGACAGAGTACCAGTTGTGAACCAAACTAAATTACTAGTATGAACCATTCTTTATATAAAGTGACGGCACTATTTAATAGATTTATTGATTTGAAAAAATGATTATAAAAAAATAGAAGACCCCAAATCCAATTTATCAACTTTTTGACGACCACACGATAACGTAACAAAAGGGCAAATGACGTCATATTTTCTAGTGACGTCAGGAAAACGTACACACACTTTTCCCTGAATTTTGACGCTTATATGTAGTGTTTAAAGGATACTGTGATGCATCAAAGTAATGAACGAGCCGTCGTGCGCCGGTATTACGTTACTAAGGAATTTGTATGATGAGTCGTTTTCACGACACGCCGGTTACACGGTTTTTTCTATTGTTTTCATATTTGAGACAGATTTCACCTTCAAGTGATATAATTTAATTCATGTTTTTTAATCAATTACTCTCACGACAATAACTGCAGTGCACGAAAACTGTACGGGACCGGGCAATACAGAAAAACAATGGAAAATCTGTGAAAACTATGTTAAAAGCGTATTGACCTAACAGAGTAAACACTGACGATGACATACAACGACATAACTGGTGACACTCACTTACATAACGTCACTTCCTTTTTGGTTTGTTAAAGTATATAATAAAGATTAAGCTGAAGAAGCATGATTTCTGTCACCTGTACGGGGGCTTAGGTGGCCAAGCAGGTAGGTAGGCAGGCAGGCTGGCAGTTAGACAGGCAGTCAGGTAGGTAGGTAGGTAGGTAGGTAGGTAGGCAGATAATCAGGCAGGTCGTTACTTAGGTAGGTAGATAGATCTCTGTACGTGACGTGATGCTCAATTGGATTTAATAAAGAAAGGACATTGGTCGATCAACAGCATGAACCTTAAGGTGACCCACATCTAATATTAAAATTGTTATATCGTTCTCATATTTACCTCATTAAATGTAGATAAAGTTAGATAAAGTGTATACTCCTTCAGATTTTGCTGAAAACCATTTAAATGTATTTTTTTCGGCAGACTAATAACATATTGTTACTTAATGTTCTCTTAAACTGCCAGGAATAATGTTACATGAAGACATCATGCCTATGTATTAAATTCAAAGCATATTTTATCCTGTAAGTTAATGGTCTATATTAAGCCTTTTTTCAGTATACAAAACATGCGTTAGCAAAAAGTTCTAAAAATTGAAAAAAGCCCACAAGAAACGGAGATAAAAATACTATATCTTGAACTGAAGCACAGGTGAGCGTCGCGTATGTCATGGCCAGGCGACGTTCATCTGTGAACCGAAGTACAACCAAAACATTATAATATTATAGCAAATGATAAGCGTACTACGTACTTTACGTTTCATAATGATTTACACACTTATTAAATAATAAAATACGCTAAAACGAGCCGTAACATAGCACAATCTTGAAACACACTGGCAGTAAGAAAAGTAATTATAAAAACTCTAGGACATTTTCAGAGTTATCACAAGAACTCCGTGACATTTGGAAAATCGGGTATAAATCTATAAGCCTGGGCATTAAATTTGTAACCTTCCATTAAATTAGGTAATAAGGTATAGCAACGAAGAAATTCTTAAATCAAAAGGTCAATATGTTCGAGTGAGCAAGTAATTTGGAATCTTTACATAAAGCTTCCAGATTTTAAATAAGAGGCGATGACAAATGGACTTTAAAGTTTTTTCTGAAATAAAATACAAAATTTGTAAGGCAAGTTTAATCATCAAAGTTTAATTCAGCACTTAAACTCCCCATTTAACTATTTTTCACGTGTGTTTCTTCAGTTTATCACATAAACCGCGGCGCAGGAGTGTAATAAAGCCATTTAATAAAAACGATACTACACTAGACAATATTACACTAGTGTAATAACACTTTGACGTCACGTCATTTGCACTATAAAAATAGCGTTAAAGCGCGCTAATATTAGCGTTACACTGTAGGCTCGTCAAAGAAAAATGACTTTTGTTAACAGTTTACCGTTCTAATTTTATATATGTGATAAATAGAATATTATATTCTTGTAGATTCAATACTAAATTTATTGAACTCGTTGAATAAAACAATATTATGCTCGCCAGAGGCTCGCATAATATGATTTTATTCAACTCGTTCAATAAATTTAGTATTAAACCTACACTCATTCAATATCCTCTATATACAATAAAGTTTTCCGACGAAATATGTTACGTTTTTCATGAACTCCATGACAAGTTATCATAATAACTCCATCCTTCGTATAACCGTTCCTCCCCCGTGATAATATGCACTGTCTTACCTTAATTCCTGGCTCCTCCCCTGGTTTGCTATGCTTGTCAAAAAATAATAAATTTCTATTCATAGATATAATGTTTGTTTCAGTTGTCCGCGCAAATTCTTATTATTCTGATATTATATCACTGCAATATTCTCATAATTATTCTATCACCGCAAACATAGTAAAGTGTGATACTTGATGTAATATACTGTTGGTCTGCCCTTTTAGTGGTGTGTTCCCTATTTGTAACCTGATAGCTGCCATACTTTTTTACATGTTCATAGCCATTGCCTTGTATATGAAGCAGGGTTTTGATTTGTGTGGGCCTTTCCCATGGAACTGAATTGAAAACATAAGAGTAAAGGAAATTTAACAAAGCATTGTCCAAAATTTGCCCTAAATTATCATTATTTCAGTCCTTTACTTGCAAAATAGTTTTTACTGCAACTTTTATTATAGAATGTACTGTTTATTATCGTCTGAAAAATTGCCAAGTTCTACCAAACTTTTAGTACCTGATAGTGGTGTAGAGGTTACAGGTTAGGTATAAATAACACACACAAACTCCGAGGTTATTTTCCCACTTACATAACACATAAATCGTACGCAAATAGAAGCAATGGACTGGTCGAGCACAGGTACGCTGAATTGATAGATGATGTGTTTTAAATTATTCCGTTACTCCCTATTGCGTTAAGACGCTCATTATAACTACAACAAATACATGTAAATGTAATCACATGTTATAAGGTGCTTTGCCGAAAATCTACAGTATATCTATATATTGTGTGCTTTGACTGTATAATCTGTATGCTACAAGTACAAATGTTGCTGCAATGCAGCAATTGAGAAGCTCCGCGCAAAACAATGCGCTTATTACAGATACCTTACCAAATTATTCCTACGCACAGGTCATGTTATATTCAGATTAAGCACTATTGTAGACTTTTTCCGAATGTTTTGTAAACCATTTTTTGCATAATTATACTTGTCTTATGCACAGTCCATAATTAAAAAGAGGGGAAAGATATTTAATATAAAAAAAATGCTGTCACTGATGCCTACCTGGTAAGGAAAGTAATTTCATTGAATACAAACAAGACTTACAAGACTTGTAAATGTTATGTGGCATGACTGTACTGTGTTCTGTTTGTGTCACTACTGTAGTCAGTAACATTAGATGATAAAAATATCAAAGTCTGTTTTTTTTATTATTATACGTGTAACAAATATACAAATAGTAAGAAAAGGGACTAATATTTTAATATAGTAATTTTACATGCATTTTTCTCATGTCAAATTAAAAAAAAATGGTTTCTTCAATACTGAAACTAGAACACACTCTGAAATGAAAAAATGGGATGAATTTCAAAAAGACCAAATTCAGGATTTTTTTGTTTCTTATACACGCGTTACATGGTGATACAGTATTCATCAATATAATAGAAGACTGATACCTGAATTTTAGGCAGGTATGAGGAATTCACTAACATCATGTTCGTGCGAGTCAAAGATATAAAAGGTATTTGACATTGGTGATATATATAAAGAAAACTGTTGTCAATTAATTCATCGGGAGATATCAATATACTTTTTTGTTGATTTGCTTTAAAACAATTTATAAAAACATTACACTTTATGCTCAAACTGAAGATCAAAGTTTCTGTTATCAATGATGCTATCTATCTATAGCCTATGGTAAGGCCACAAAATGCAGCTTTCGCTGTCGAGTACGGACCCCGGACATGTCACAAGTCATACCCTGTATGCAATACCAGTGACGCCAATGAAATGTAACCTTATATACTAAAGTTAAATTATTTCAAAACAACCAATATATCAAAATGTTATTATCAAACATTTAATTTCATAAATATAAATTAAGAATAATTACCGAAAGCAAAATTATTAAAGTCTTATGCCTGAAATCTTCATTATATTGACAAAATCAATCACTAATAGTATATTTGATATGCTGTGTGTAAATGTAATTCAAAATGTAACAAATTAGAGTTTTCATGTACTACTAAAAAGGGAAATAACAAATTTATAACTTAAGTGTTAAAAATCAGAACATTTATAGCTATTTATAGCTTTCAATTCATGTACAGCAGAACTGCTTTCCGGTTCTCGTTCATTAATATGACATGCTGCGAATCACCGTCTTTAACGCAGATTTATTTTTAGCTATAAATCGAAGGGATTAATTGATCAAATCCGGGCCCATGGACAAAAAAAGTAAACACAAATAGGTTAATAAAATCAAACAATAATCCGTATTTAGTCTGATTATGAATAATAGCCGAGGAATTCCGATTAGCCAAAATTAAAATTATGGAGAAATCAGGAGAAATTACTTGCTGTTTCGAGTAGAAACCCCCTCCTCTTATTTCCCTTTCGTGATAACTATTTGTTTTATATTTTTAATGTAAAAATATCATTTGATCAGAATTTGTTTTTCATATTTTTAATTTAAAAAATATCATTTTAAAAAAACGGTTCAAACATGTTAAAAATATATCGTTCGTTCGTGGTGTTTTTTCATGCAATGAACTATAGAAGAAATATTTTCTTTTTTAGCTTGTCCACACCCTCCCCCGCCAATTCTTTGAGTTCAGAATGAAGAAGGAAAATGCTTATTTTTCAGCATACAATGTACTAATTATTAACGATGAAAATACTTCGTTTTGTATATGAATTTATGCAAATGATTAAAACAAAGTTTAGCTTTAATTATGTATTGTTAATGTTAAACATAGCATCTGAATATAGTATTACATATCTACTTCTTATTTGTCATATGCATTATTTGTTCCTAACCATGCAAAATTGAAGTTAGTAACACCTCAGCATTTTATATATTATATAGAAAGATTGTCACTGATTAACATTTTTTTCTACTCTCTTTCCAGAACTTGAAGGCGAAACCTGATTAAATTCTACAGAAAAAGGTGTAGTTTCAATACCTCTCTCACCGCATTCTTGAAGAAATAGAGGGACACCTTAGCTGGGTTCTATGTGATGCCAGATATAGTCCCCGTAAAAACAGAAATCCGTAACTTGTCAATGAAGAGGAAAGAAACACCGATCAAGTCTTTGAAAGACCTGTTTTCAACCGGAAATGGAGATCAACAACAGATATTTTATCTATCAGCTGATGCAGGTTTTGGAAAAACTGCTTTCTCAAAATACCTTGCAATCACATGGTGTTCAAGCTCATTGCCACGATGAAAACTACGCCTGTTTTAAAAAGGACGAGTTAAACACGTTATTTTGACTTTAAAGTTCTTATTTTTGGTTTTATTAAGAGACTGTGCCTCTGTTTGTAACATTGACGATATGATTGAACAACAAATTACCAAGAAACTTCCTTCCTCTGCAATACTAGATGAAGTTTTACGTAGAGAAAAGTGCTTGATTATATTGGACGGTCTTGACGAATGGACTCACCCTGTAAATAGTTGTCGCGAAGTATCAGAAAAAATCCCACATCGATACGTACGTGATAATTGTGTTATTCTGACGACAACACGACCGTGGAAGCTTGGACTCGCAAATCTCAAAACATGTCAAATAAACAAAAAAGTAGAATTGGTTCAATTAAATGCAGATTCTACACGGCAACTAGAAAAAAATGCTATAAGAAAAATGACCGGTGTCCATAACGATAGAGAACTGGAGAGTAAAATATGGGACTTAAATGAAGTGATAAGTGACCGCCGCTTAAAGCACATGCAAGAGATTCCACTCCTCCTCATGTATATAGTTTGTCTATGGTGCAACAACAAACCTATAGGAAATTCAAAACATGAAATTTACACCAATATCATTGAATTTCTATTATCGAGAACGTCAAAGAAAAACCCGGAAGTTCAACCATCTCGTGAATCGTCTGCCAGTGAAATTCCAGAATACTTCAAACGTCATGAATTTTGTAAACATTTTTACAGTCTTATAACATCATTAGCAGAACTAGCCTACCAAACATTATTTAACGAAACAAGAGAAAATACGCTGGTATTTGATAGAACAGTTGCTGATATATATCTCAAAGCAGACGACATGAAATTAAGTCTTCTCTCAGGAATACTGTCAGAAAGTAGCAGTAAAAATTTAATCGAAGAACTTATCAAAGTATCTTTTCTCACAAAAACTGTGCAAGAATTCTTTGCCAACCATATATTAGTTTCTCACAGCGTTCCCTAGTAAAATGTAGAAACTGTTTCAGATATTCTGGACATGTCAAACATTTGTGAATTTATAAGTGGAATGGATGCTGACCGGATGTGTGCAATATCAAATGATTTGATGTCTGTGATAAATGAAGACAAGAGAACACACCGCTATAGAACTAGGACAGGTCGCGAGGACATTGACGATAATCCATTGTATAACATACAGAAAATGTTCATGTCGTGTTTACAAGAAATGCCTGAAAGTGAAAATATTCAATTTTGTTTACAAGATTTCTTCATTTACCCGTACAACATGCACAGTAAGCAGTTACAACGTTTGTTAAAACAAAATAAAACCAACATAAAATCACTTTATATAAAAACCAGACATACTTTCAGCAGTTTACGTGAAATTATAGATTTATTCTCTCTCACAGATCTCAGTCATATACAGAAACTTAACTATCATGGTTACAGGCGGGAGGAGACTGCAGAGATAAACCGGATATTGTTTCCCAGTTTACAGAGCGTTACTTTGTGGCGGGGTAAATGGACAAATGATGAAGAAAATATGAGTGAAAATTTAGCGCAAGTACAAAACTTACAATGTTTAGAGGTTCTCGACTTCACGTTATCTCACAAAATATTGGAAACATTTTTCAATTTTATATCCAGTCAAAAATCAATGAACGAGTTAACATTGAGCGGGTTAGACTGTGAAGAACGTGACCGCCATGATTGTAAGAAATGGAACTTGGACTTGTCTCAACATTCAACTCTATCAATGTTAAACTTGCGGAGGTTACCTTGGAGGCTACAATTAAATATATCAACACCGTCATTAGTTTCTGTTAGGTTGTACGACATCAATCTAGATGAAAGTTCATTGTTACTGTCACGTGACATGTTAAATATTGAATGGGTGCAGTTGGTGTGTATAGAAATGTCTGCAGGAACTTTACAGAACTTTATCCCCGTGCTGGAAAATCTGCCGCAATCAGTTACAGTAGAGATGTACCCCATTAAACCGGAAACAGAATGTGACCGTGTGAGAGAAAATATTCGGAGTTCAGTCAATCCACAAAGTTTTCGTGTGCTAATAGACAAGGACGGCTGGTGGGGGTTTCGGTTCCAAACAATAAAACCAAGTAAAGAATAAACAAAGGAAAAACATTGTGAAATAAACTGAAGAAATTACTTCAATAATTTTAAATGAAAACAATTTAAAAATGGACACTAAAAAACAAAATGGCAGTTTCTTCTGCGTTATACATGTACTGTATAGTTTGGTCATTTAATTAACAAACATTTATTTCAGTTTAAAGTTTCATTAGGTGACAGTTATTTACAAATAAATAAATAAATAAAAACAATTTTAAGAGGAGAAATAATTCAAGGACGTTTTTAAACCGGAACTTAATGGATAACTTGAAATAAGGATTTGGAAATATTTTAAAGGTAAGAGATTTTATATTGATTTTTTTACTTTTTTATATTTTTTCTTTTTACACACCTAAGTATTGAAATAGATTATTCTAATTGAATTATAAGATTTTCTTTTTATTAAAAAATAAAACTTAATATATAATAATAATAAAATCTACTTTTAATTATTTTCCATATTTTTTTATTTTGTAGATATATATTTTCAAAGTCCATTGACATATGGCTTTGTTATTTTGTACACTAATTCACTATCATGACCCCCCCAATCCCCAAACTGTACATAGACAGGTGGAGGTAACTTTTTTAAGAATTTTGGCAGAATTATGTCTCTTTTTTGACTTAGAATTTATGCTGCGTACCATCCCCAATATATTCAAAGTCCATTGACATATGGCTTTGTTACTTTGCACATTCATCCACCATAATAACCCCCACCCCAAATCTGTTGACAGATGGAGGTAACTCTATTAAGCATTTGACAGAATTATGCCCCTCTTGCGACTTAGAATTTATGCTTCATTTTTCGTACCACCCCAAATATATTCAAAGTCCATTGACATATGGCTTTATTATTTAGCACACTTATTCAGCCTCATGCCCCCACCATGGAGACAGGAGGAGGTAACTCTATGAAGCATTTTGACAGAATTATGCCTCTTTTTCGACTTAGAATTTATGCTTTGGTTTGCGTACCACCCCCCAATATTTTCAAAGTCCATTGACATATGGCTTTATTACTTTGCACACTTTTTTTCACCATCGTGTCCCCAACATGAAGACAGGAGGCGGTAACTATATCAAGCTTGTTGACAGAATTATGGCCCTTTTTGACTTAGATTTTATGCCTAAGTTTGCGTACCACCTCAAATATTTTCAAAGTCCATTGACATATGGCTTTGTTTCTTTGCACACTTATTCACCATTATGACCCCCCCCGATCCCAATCTGTAGACAAGTGGAGGTAACTTTATTAAGCTTTTTGACAGAATTATGACCTTTTACGACTTAGAATATATGCTTTAAATTGCGTACCACCCCCAATATATATTCAAAGTCCATTGACATATGGCTTTTTAACTTAATACACTTATTCATCATTATGTCCCAAACATGTAGACAGGGGGAGGTAACTAAATCAAGCTTTTTGACAGATTTATGCCCCTTTTACGATTTAAAATGTATGCTTTAGTTTGCGTACCATCCCCAATACTTTCAAAGTCCATTGACATATGGCTTAATTAATTAGCACACTTATTCACCATCATGCCCCCAACATGTAGGCAAGAAGTTCTAACTCTATCAAGCTTTTTGACAGAATTATGCCTCTTTTTGACTTAGAATTTATGCTTTAGTTTGTAAACCACCCCCGATATATTCAAAGTCCATTGACATAAATAGTGCATTATTACTTAGCACACTTATTCAACATCATGCCCACAACATGTAGACAGGTAAAGGTAACTCTATTTAGCATTTTGACAGAATTATGTCCCTTTTCGACTTAGAATTTATGCTTTTGTTTGCGTACCACCCCCAATGTTTTCAAAGTCTATTGACATATGGCTTTATTACTTAGCATACTTATTCACAAACATGTCCCAAACATGTAGCCAGGAGGCGATTACTCTATCAAGCTTTTTAAGAGAATTATGCCCCTTTTTGATTTAGAATTTATGCTTAAGTTTACGTACCACCTCAAATATTTTCAAAGTCCATTGACATATGGCTTTGTTACTTTGCAAACTTATTCACCATCCTAACCCCCCGAACCCCAATCTGTAGACAGGTGGAGGTAACTCTATTAAGCATTTTGACAGAATTATGCCCCTTTTTCGACTTAGAATTTATGCTTTAGTTTGCTTACCACCCCCAATACTTTCAAAATCCATTGACATATGGCTTTATTACTTAGCACACTCATTCACCATCATGCCCCCAACATGTAGACAGGAGGAGGTAACTCTATCAAGCTTTTTGACAGAATAATGCCCCCGTTTTAAGTTAGAATGCATGCTTAAGTTTGCGTACCACCTCAAATATTTTCAAAATCCATTGACTAGGCTTTATTACTTTTCACATTTATTGACCATCATGACCACAACCTGCAGATTGGAGGAGGTAACTCTATCAAGCATTTTGACAGAATTATGCCCCTTTTTCGACTTAGAATTAATGCTTAAGTTTGTGTACCACATCAAATATTTTCAAAGTCCATTGACATATGGCTTTGAAACTTTTCAGACTTGTTCGCCATCATGTCTGCAACCTGTAGACATGAGGTGGTAACTCTTTCAAGCATATTGACAAAATTATGCACCTTTTTTGACTCAGAATTTATGTTTAAGGTTGCGTACCACCACAAATAATTTCAAAGTGTATTGATATATGGCTTTGCACACTTGTTCACCATCATGCACCCATTCTGTATACAGGAGGAGGTAACTCTATTAAGCATTTTGACAGACTTTTGCGTCTTTTAGACTTTTAATTTACATAAATGTTTGCGTACCGACTTTGAGTTGAAACTTTATACACTTGTTTGAGAGCATTATTGAGGTCACTCTCCAAGTTATCTACTTGTATTTATGCTACCTGTAACATGGATTTGAAAAAATGTATTTTTTTAAACTTGAAAATAATTTTTTTTATTATCAAGGCTCTTTTACGAATAATCGAGCATGCTGTAATTTTAAAACAACGTCTCGTCATTATAACTGGTTAGCAAATTTCATCCAAAGGAATGTTAATTTAGCGGTCACCCTTAGAAATTGTTCAAAGAATTTAATTCCATGAAGAACTCTGATTGCCATGGCAACCGAATGAAATAACTTAAAAATGTTCTTTAAAAAAGTCCAAAGAGCTAGAGCTATGATATTTAGCATGAAACATTTTCTTATGCGTGTCTACCAAGTTTGTTCAAATAAAAGCCCTGGGGTTAAAATTAGCCCTGCCCCTGGGATGCATTGATTTGCCTAAAAACTTTTAGATGCTAAGCATGAAACATCTTCTTCTAAGTGTTTACCATGTTTGTTCAAATAAAAGCCCTGGGGTCAAAATCAGGGGGGTCATTATTTTTCCCTGTATGGTTTATAGTTAAAACTTTTAAAAAACAAAAGAGCTAGAACTATTGAAGTTATTTAGCATGAAGCATTTTCTAATTGGTGTCTACCAAGTTTGTTCAAATAAAAGCCCTGGGGTCAAAATTGGCCTCGCCCGGGGTGGGGTCTTTATTTTCTTTATATGAATATATAAAAAAAACTAATGTTTATACACATGCATTATTTCAGATACAACTATAAACTTTGTGACATCAGTTTAAGATTTAGATTTTGTATATGCTTCTGTTTATAGTTCACAATATTAAAACTTGTTCCTTGTCATGGAAAGTTTCTTTATAATACATTTGAGCAATTTCAGGGCCATTATGGCACTCTTGTTCATTGTTTCAAATATGTCCGCCTCATATTACAAACAAGTGTATTTTGATACCTATTTAGCTGAACATAAAAAATGTATTCAAGTATGCAAAAGTTTTAGTGATGACGTCACAATTAAATCTACACATCAATATTCTGCCGCCTGTAATAACTTATGTTTCATGGAAATCAATTGATCACATATATACATGTAAAATGCAGAACTAGATAAGACTGTACATTCACAATTTATACAATATGTGTGTGTTATTTCTCGTTTCTGTGGCGTAATGGATCAAAATTTCCGATTCTTTGATGTGCAGAATCTCCCACGACATTTTACATAGAGCATTGTGTGATGATAGATCAATTTGTAGATATGTATTTGAAAACAAACCTCTTGTCTCGGTAAGACTTTTAAATATCTTTATGATTGACAGCCTAATAAACTGTATAATTATGAATTAACATAGTTATGCCCCCTTAGAAGAAGTGGGGATATAATGCATAGGTTATTAATTGCATCACATTTGTCGGTCGGTTGGTTCTTCTGTCAGTCAGCCTGAAGGCAAAACTGTTTCCAAACAATAAACTTCAGAATACCTTGCTTTATGAACTTCAATCTTGGTATGGAGATTAGTTATGATCTGTAGATGAAGATGAATCCAATTGTTTTATGAGCCTTTGTCAAGGTCACATTAAATGTCAAAATTGTTTACCTGAATCAAATTAAATTAAGGGATTTAATTCATATTTAAAAATATGTTTGTTATCAAAGCACAAATTACGTCATGTCAAAGTGCCATTACACTAGTGTAATATCCTTTGTTTTATTAAATAGCTTTATTTAACTCCTGCACCGCTTTTTATGTGATAATTTATTTTATGTCAAAGAATACAATCAGTCGCAAATCCCAAATTATATGTGATGTGTTTGCAGTTTTTACTTAGATTACAATAACATTTCTTTTAATTTGCAATACAGGAAGTGAATCTACTTGAATACTCTCTGGTTCCTGAACTCTAAGCCTCCTGGCGGTAAGATATTCTACACCCATGTGATACCAATGCAGACCACGATCAGCCGGCATATTCATGATTATCTCAAAGTTGTCCCTAATATGGTGAATGGTTCTGTCCAGACTGAATGATTGACAAGTATTAAAGTCATTTGGATTGGTTTAAGCTTGAAAATTGACAGAAAAAAAACAGTATATTCAAACCAATAAAATGTTGTTATACTGTTAGAATAGGAAAATCCTACTACATGATCTTAAAATTATGACTTCTTGATTTCCTTTATTTCAGAACATCAGCTATGATAAACCTACAGGGACAATGAGGACAACTCTTTGGCTTTTATCTATTAATCTCCGGATGATTATCAGTGGGATGTTCTGAATGACAAAGATGTTAAAGTTCTTCAATAGTTCGATATTATGATTTCACACCTGATACTTGGCTATATGGGGACAAACGTGGATTAAATTTGTGATTAACAGCAGCAGAAAAATCCCCCAACCATCATTACTTGCCAATGCATTGAATAACATTATGGTTCCTGGCTTAATGGAAACATAATAGAAAATTTTTGCATCAAACAGATATCTGATATCTGTTTTGTACAATTAGAATTTGAATCTCAAAGGACAATTACACCTGTCAAATATTTCAGTATTCCTTTGAATAAAAAGATCATTGAAATAATTTGATTTAATTAGATATACAGTACATGTATAAATCTGTTTCTGCAATTTAAGACTGATATTATATATATCAAGAATTTTTAAATAATGTGTTAAAAAAGGCCTATTACGCATTAGAAATTCTATCAGTTTTATTTCATTTTTCAATATTTTTTATTTAAATACTTGTGTTACAGTTTCTTTCCAAAAATAAACCCTTCTGCCAATTAAACATAATTTCTCTTATGCTGATTTTGTTATGTTTGGCGATTGCTGTAATTTAACTTAATAAATATAAGTATGGAAGTCAAAATACTACAACATCTAACATGCCCATAACCCATTATCAAAACATTTTTGTTAGAAAATGCTTGAATTTGCTAGAGAAAATGTATTTTCTGAGGAATAATGTACATTGTTTAGTATAGCGTACTGTTTGTTAATCAGCATTAAGGGAACTTCGTCGCTCTGGTCTGGCACAGCCAAGTGACAATTTTAGTATCCGCAAATTAAGTATCGGTTTAAAGAATGTAGCTATTGTCAGCATAAGGAAACTACATTTGTCTGGCCAACACATTCGTGCAACTAATTTAATAGAATGCTGACTTAATAAACACTAACCTATTTAATGGTTGCCATTATGTTTTAAATCTTTACTCAGAGCAAGTATGGCACGCTGATTCTTAAAATACCCGTTAACAAATATCTGTGTTGATAAAATGAACTTAAATTTAAAATGTACTACTAAATTTGAAACACAAACAATACCATCTTATAAAGAGGATATTTGTTTAGTTTGCATGTAAGATTGAAATATATTTCACTGAGTTAACACCAAATGCAATAATACGCTACGAGTGAAAATATAATAGCTGGTGTTTACGAATGAAATATATTTCAATCTTATATGTAAAACAAATAAATTTTCTTTTTAGTATCTCATGCTTTTTATGTGATGTTCATTATTTTTTTTACTGATTTTGCCGCGTAACGTCGCGCATTCTCCTTTATGACATCATAATATCATGACGTCACATCGTCAATTTTGAAATATAAATCTGTTAAATTTCTCTAATTTTGTTTCATTTTTAAAATGATGTACGACTAAGTCCTTTTCCTAAAGAAGCAAAATTTACGACTTCCTTTTCCTAAAGAAGCAAATTTTACGTATGAGCTACTGCATTTATTTTTGCCTGTTATTCCAGTAAGTTATAATATTCTTTTCATCCGCATTCAGATATAGTCCGGCTTCATTTTATAAATTTCACTAGTGGTTTATCGGAATACAATTACATGTATCTGATATATTGCTGTAAAACACTGGAAAATATGAAATAAAAAAAACAATATATAATTTAAACCACTTATTCTAGTTTTATATGAATTACAAATGTATAGTTTTGTAAATAGTTTTTGAAGTGTGTATGATTTTTAAATATTTTCTTACAGTTTCGCTCTTATTTTTAATAATTAAGTTTTCTGAACAAACGTTCACGTAACATTTCTTTTATTTTGGTGACACACGGACATTATCTATATGAAGAAACATTATAATTCATTATGATTCTGACATGTTAAATTGCCCAGTATTACGAGCTTTAAGTATGTAACGAAAGTCACAAGGTGTTGGTAATATAACGTACAACATTTCATGCACAGACATACAACATTTCATAAGTCTTTATAACCAAATTTTGATATTGTTCTCCTGCTCCCTTTGCTTTGTGACATAAAATGATAATTTGCAGTGTATATTTTTTGTTATAAAGATTCTGAATTTGTTATGGCTGTTTTATATTTAACCCAAGCTTCTAGGTGAGGATTATATTGCTTACAACTGTTTATATATGGCAATATTACCTGTGAAGAATCTTATAATGAATTTACAATATAGCAAAATTCCTTCATAACAGAAAATAAAGAATTTATAAATTGATACAGAGATGTATAAAGTATTTATAAATCTCATGATTATCCCATGAAAAGTGAAGTTTCAAGTGCGCAGTATTATTTAATTAAACTGCATATTTGTGTTACCATTGATTTATATTTAGCTGGTGTATGATTTATCTATTTGTAAATAATCATTGTTATCACTTTATAGCTGCATGCCTCATAGATAAGGACTTGTACATTTTGGAAATAAATTTGATAACAGCAGGCTTGAGTATTTCAATGACAATACAGAGTGCACTCCTGAACAATAGCATTCGCAATATCAAATTGCATATTTTTTCTAAACTGTTCATATTATTTTCAATGGATTAATTGAAAATTTGGAAGATGTATCGTAAAGTAAACAATGTATTGTGAAGTGAACGACGCTTACAATTTCATTTGATTCACATAAATTACCAAAAAGAAGCGAAAATATTGTGTTTATATACCCCTTTCTATGTTAGTATAGGGATGTTTTCATTATTTAGATTAGTCATTAATCTTACAAAACATGTAAACAAAACAAAACAAAAACATGTAAATTATATAATTATTAATTGAATCATAAATCGTTTTACTTTTCTTAAAATGTGTGTACATTTTTCTCAAGTTTGATATCATTTAACTATTTTAGCTCATCTTGAGGCATGCAGCTTTAGAGCTGAATGAATTTTTATTGAATTTGTGTATATAGATATGCTTATTGTATAAATTTATTGGATTTTGTGTATATAGATATGC
The DNA here is from genome assembly GCF_026571515.1 of Ruditapes philippinarum. Taxonomy (NCBI): domain Eukaryota; kingdom Metazoa; phylum Mollusca; class Bivalvia; order Venerida; family Veneridae; genus Ruditapes; species Ruditapes philippinarum. Next base: position 21,783 of record NW_026862900.1, on the reverse strand, counting down.
TTATTGTATAAATTTCTCTACATATCTATATAGAATGTAAAATAATAAGATGAAATTTTTGGGTTAAAGTGAAATATTTAATATATTTTTACGAAACATGATAAGGGGTTTGAATTCAATACACAATTTATCACAGCCATAACTGTCTTGGAAAAACAAAAACATTACGAGATAATTTCTGATGATGAAATGAATAGCTGAAGATAGTCTTTGCAAAAAAGAAACATCTTAGAAAGTAGTTACTTTCATATATATTTTTTATATTTGTTTTTTCACAAATATGATATAAATTTGGCTGATATAGCAACATATTTCATGGATAAAATTAATAAATTCTTTTATTTTTCCTAATACTGGAAATTATTAAAGCGACACGCCTCCAGTTTATATAAATTAACCCATTAAAAATGGCCCCAATTCTTATCTTGAGCGTGATACATATTTACTTAATGTTTTTGAAATACAGATTGTATATGATAATTTTTGAAACTTTATTTGTTGATACAATTCATTGAGAATTTGAGCGCAGTGCACAAAAATGATATTTCTTCCCATCATAATTTGTAATTATTTCCCTTTTTGTTTTGAAAATGTCCATAATTTTCATTTAAAGATTGTCTTCTCTTCATAGTGTAACACAAAATGTATTTGAGATGTGGACTGGATACTTCAGAAATATTTTGGTTCTATATGAATTTAGATGTCCTGTAAATTTCAATGAATATTTTGTTTTGAAAATGTCCTTTGTTGTCATTTATTGTTTGTGTTTTCTTAGAACACAAACTGTTTTTTGACGTATAGACATGAAACTAAAATCAATGATGATTTCTGTTTTGAAAGTGTCCTTTCTTTCATGTATAGTTTATTTCATAACATATAACATAATTATGTTATGTAATCATGTATATTTGCATGCCATACTACCAGTCTTACAGTTTCGTTTCGGTAAGACTGAATAAATATTGGATTATTGGTATAATAGGAATTTATATAATATAATCTATGTTTCGTGCCTCAATAGTGAGGTAAGATAAAATTATTTAGTTTAATAATTTATGTAATGTAGTGAAAATTCATTATGTTTGTTGTAAAACTACTTCATATATTAATATGGTAAATTATATAATGTTTGGGTAGCTAAACATTTCCAAAAGAGAACATTTAATTCATGCAATCATTTTAACGGGACAAACATAAATTAATATTTGCATGTTTCTACATTCTTACGAATAAGTTGTTATTATGACCTTCTCCAGTAAAGTCATAATTATATTCTGATAATGTTTTGTATGTAAATATATGCACTGTTCGTTATCTTGCAAATATGCTGTATTATGTCACCATGAGCTTATAAGCCTGATTTGATTGAAATAAATTGTCTGTCTTTCTTTGTATAATACAAAATGAATTTGAGACATAAATTGTTAAAAAGGAGAAGTTTAGTGGGCAAGAATGAAAATTTATCATTTGCATTTTTTTAATTATTGCACTTTGAAATTTGTCATGCTTTACCATTTTGTTATAATTTCAATCTTTTATTGTTGTACTGTTTCTCTTTTGCATTAATTTCATCAAGACCTTAATTCATCAAAGCTTTAATGTTAAAGTTACAAATTTGAAACCATTGAATGATTATACTGTTGGCAAGAATGTCAACTCTACATTTTATAATATGAATGCTTTTTGTTCTTAACACAATAACTCAAAACTTTATTGAAATATAGCAGCTTGATTTTTTATGGATGAATATCTCTGATACTAGTTAAATAGAGAAAAACAGAATCCTTATAGAACGCCCAAAAAATCAAAATTGAAAAAAAAATGTTGTAGGCTCCTCGGAGCTTTTAAGATTAAAACCCTTTCCATGTATTAGAATGTTAATGCACCAGTTTTTCAAAATTTTATTCCGAGTGGCGAAGATATTTTAAGTCTGCTATCACTACCTTTTGTATATTTTTCTGTAAATAACATGATTTTTATTAATGGTTTTTATTATAGTCAGTTTTACTGATTTCCATGATTTCTTTCAGTTTATCAAATGATGACATCACAATATTATTTTTTTTTTATTTTCACATTCAAAAATAACTATACAACAGGTGCAATAACTATTTAGATAATATTTTGATGAGAAAAAACCCATCTGATTACATAACACAATATAATTATAAAACATAAAACATTGTACACATGTAATTCTTCAGTGTTGATATACAGTCAGTACTCATTACAACGACACTGTTGGTTCCCAAAGGACATGTCAGTATATCGAATTTGTCAGTATAGTGAATTTCATCATTCATCATGAAATGATATGCTTATTCACTGGTATCTGAACGTTATGTATTTAGATCTATAATAAACATCTAAAGAAAAAGATTTTTGTGTTTATGTGTTCGCTTCATTACATATCATACACATAATACAACTACTTCATTAAAATAATAACAACTTAAATAGTTAAAGATTTTTATGAAAATGATAAAACTTTATAAAATACAAAGCACATACAATGATAGGACTTTTAAAAGTTAAACCTTTAAAAATTGATTGCACGTTGTTTGTTGCCATAAGTTGAATTCAACTGACAACAACACGTTGGTATTGTAATAAGGTGTTACAATCAACTGACCAAGCTACAATACCTGTTTTAACACCTTACGGTTTTGTTTTATACGCGCGCTTGGCTAACCAAGTGTCAGTTTAACGGGTACTGATTGTATAGAAAATAACATGTTTGGTTTCCAATTTTATTGTGTCGAAGTCGGAATACGAATTTTCCGTTATAAAGGATTATAATAACGTTGAAAAAATTTGGTTCCCACCAATTCACTGTCGTTATTTGAATTTGTCATTATAATTGATTCCGATGTATTGAGTCCTGACTGTATCATAATTATTGGACTTTATTTCACCAAAGGAGAGAACTGTATCATGACATTGTTGTTTCTAATATTACATTTTAAGTACTGAATTGAGCAAAAAGGATATGTTAATAACATATTAATCCATTGTTTAATAATTAATTTATGCTTATAAAATACTGTTTTCAATATATTTTATGATAATAAAATTATATAAAAAGAGTCGATTTTTTTCATCATTAACACTTGTACGTATTATGGTGGCCTTAACCTAAAAATGACTGTGTTGACCCAAGTCATCCTGGATTTGAGCTATATTAGGAGAAATTCATATTCTATGACATCATTACTGGTAAGTCCATGAAATCGAATCAAGAAAATCTTTAAGACAATGTCTGCTTGTAGTAATCAAATAAATACTAACCACAGGATTTTTGTGGTTACTTAAAAGTAAATTTATTCAGTAATTATGAATTTATGATTAAAGTGACATCGTGCTCATATGTTCATCGTCAAGTTGAACTAAATTGACAACATGTTTCGAAAGATTGAATGTTATAATGGTGATTGACCAACAGTTGATATTGGAAAACGTTTCGGATAGAATATATATCCTGTCTTAAATATAAAAAGACTGCCCCACTCTTTTTATAACTTTTACTGTTTCTGGTTAATTCTAAGAGATATTTAGATAATTTTTGGGGGGTCTCGTGTGTAATTTATCGGTCATGCAAAGTAAATTATAACTGAAAGGAATTCTGACAAAATGTAAACTTGTTCTGAATTTTACCTGTTTACTTACTACATGTACTATGTATCCTTGTATGGGCATAATGTCACTTTAATGTTTAAGGTTTTGGACTAATATTCTTAAAGGTCTATGTCATTCAGGGTCATATCACTGAAATATAAAAACAGTCCGACCTCGGTTATTTCCAATACCCATTATTATCCAAAGAAGATTGGCGGTCTTGTTTTTAAATCAATATAAATTCAATCGATTATTCGAAATTCATTATCCAAATACCTCCTATTTTTGAAAGTAAAATTTCAGTCCCGATTATACAATTATGACAGAATTTCACAACTATTATTCGAAGTGCTGTGAAAAATTTCTAATAGCCGTGGTGTATTTTGACAATAGCGGTAATTACACATGTTTTTAAATTAACTTTAATTACCGAAAATAACTTGTATGAGAGTGATTTCTCTGTTAATTATTCGAGTATTCAATTTAATAATTAACACTACCATATATTTGTATAAATTCTTTTTCTTGTCAAAACGGTACATTTTGTCTATTATGTCTATGATTTAAATTCTGCTGCACCATGTCCAATGTTGTCACTGTTAATGCTTAAAGATGAAATTGATAATTTTAGGTGTATGTGCTACATTAAGTGGAATAAAATGCAAGTATTTTATCACCTTAGTGCAATAACAGAAAAAGTTCTTCTAAATTTAATAGCAGTTATTGCACTAAGGTGATGATTTATGTCTTCGGTATCAATAAAATTTATTTTTTACACATCCTTTGTTTTTTATTTATTTTTCTCGATTAATGAATGAAAACAAGTGTGTGTTCAACGGGACTTTTGCAATGTTTGGCAAATAGCTTAAGTTGAATAGTTGTCGTCTAACACTTTATTTGGATTTCGATTATTCAAACCCATCTATTATTCGAAGTAATTGTTTAGTCCCAAGCAATTCAAATAACAGAGGTTGGACTGTAATTTGAAAGGTCTTATTAAAAGGATTGTTGTGTCTATTATTGTAAAATATTATGTTCAGTTTCAAGGAAGTTATGGCCAACGTTCTAGTTTTGGACATATAAGTCTGAAAGGTCAAGGTCATTATGAGGTCACGGTCACAGAAATATATGTTGTTGGAAAGGGTTTGTCCAAGAGGTTGTTGTGACTAAGTTTGAAGTAGGGGTGTCATCGATTCAATCGGTATCGGTGTATCAACGATCTTTGTTATCCGATTCGATATCGATTCCATTTTTTAAATATCGGATATCGAATGCACATATATTTATATATAATCGATATATCGCTGTATCGCCGATAATTCATTATCGATATATCGATACAAAAGTCCTTATCAATGACACCTCTAGTTTGAAGTAATTCTGTTCTGTAAGTAAAATATAGCCTATGGTATAGTTTTTGACAAGAAAACCTTAAAGGTCAAGGTCATTTAGAGGTCAAGCTTCAAAGTATATATTATCAGTCTCTCCAGTATATATTATTATTATATTATAACATTATTTTTCACCGGTGTTTATCATAATATCATGATCGTGATCTTTCCTGTATGTATCATTATATATCATCTTTTTCTCCAGTATTCATAATGATAACATCATTCTCTCAATTTTTATTGATCTTAATCTCCAGTTGGTATTGTTATATCATCATTTTCATCGGACTCGAACTTTAGTATGCTTAAATAAAAATTCATATCATGAAGTGTGACCTTGACTTTTGAGCCAGAGACAAAATTCTTGTGTCAAATTGTCATTATACCTTAAATAATTTTGCATAATAGATTTTAAATGCTTTTAAAATGTTGAAATATTGTAGAAACAAACGTCAACAAAATGCAGATTAAAATGTTGAAATATAGAAGAAACAAATGTAACCAAAAGTGCAGATTAAGGTGTTGAAATTTGTAGATAATCTACGGTCACCAAAATGCAGATTAAAATGTTGAAACATTCAAGCTACAAACGTCACCAAAATGCAGATTAAAATGCTGTCCCATCCAAGTTATATTATGAACATTTAAAATTTATCACATGTATATAGAAATGCCAAACTGTCATTGGCCGACTTCTTTTAAATTAGAAAAGGCCGTAACTGCACATTGTATAATAAACATAACATGTGACGACAATGCAAAATTGCCATTTTATATAAAATGGTATTCGTATTTCCCTTACTTTTGCTTTCTTATGGCATACTATTATATCAATTATGCTGATATATTTTTAAAAATAAGTTACGTGGCTACAGGAGTTACATACACGTCTTTGTTTAAACAGAGCGACAAACTATATATTCAATGATTACGTTATCAACGCCATTCCGGACCGCATCCGTATAAAATAAGGATATCATTTATGTCGTATTTTTTTGCATACAGTTTCACGCCTAATCCTATTGAGCTCTCCTCCTGTTCGTAACATATGGTACAATTTAAATTCGATGCATGTGTATCGTCCAACAGAGATCTCGTGATCTCAGTACGATTTTCATAAAGACAATTGTTAATCACGAGAACAAAAAAAAAAAGGCAATTACTCGATATGTCCTCGGACATAGTGTTTACTCATGAGTGCCCCTAACAGCTTTTCTTCGGCGCTCTGAAATATTTGACGTAATACATATAATCCCGAAGCAAATAGGATTTATCTCCTCGATTAGACACTTAATTTCAATGTGATCGTAAGTTAAACAAAAATATAGTGACACAAAAAACACTTTTACTCACACGCGACAAAGAGGATCTGAGACCATAAAATTTTAATTATTTTGGCAAAGATAAATAGACCGGAAAACGGACGGACAAAAAGGCAGTTACACAATCATGTAGATTATAAAAGAGACTGACATAAAAACAGACGAGAAACAGAGAATCCGACAATCAGACAATCAGAAAGACAGAAGTTTGTTGCAAGTTCAAAGGTGTGGGCATTTGTTCCCCTTATTGCATGATTTATACACATTTTATAGATGTCTACTAGGCAAGCTATATGCATAATATATTTATCTACAAAAAGGTAAATGTGTTTTCCAATACCATAATCTACATTAAGCACATGACTTAAGGGACAAGACCAGTTTTGACCAGAAGGTCATGATTTATACAAGTTTTGTAGAAATCTGCAAATTGATACTACATGCCAGATATCCAAGCGCTGGGTTTTGTAGCTTCACACAATAAGACTTAAATGTGTTCTTGTATGTAGGATTATATAAATCAAGTGCCCCAGGGCGGCCCAATATTCATCCCTGGGCATGACAAATATAAGTTTTGCAGAGGTTGACAAGGTAACAAGCTTAATAGTATAGCTCTTGGCATTGCAGTTTCACAAAATAAGACTGTGTGTTCTCATACAAGACTATGTCAATTAAGTAACCCCAGGCGCAGTTTTTGTAAAGGTCAATAAGGCAATGTTACATGCTAAAGCTCTGGACATTGTAGTTTCACACAATGATAACTTAAAAGTGTTTTCCTATATTAGTCTATATAAATCAAGCAATCACCGAGGATTACTTCATGGGCCAATTTTGATCTCAGGAGACTCATTTTAAGTCATATTTCTGCCAGGAAATTTAGAAACTGACACAAAATGACTTTGAACTTGACCCGGGGAAGGTCAAAACCTGCGCTTTGCATGTCGTCTCATAATGGTTAACTTTTCTGCAAAGTAGTTTCTATTTCCTTCCACACACTAAAACTGCTAAAAAACAGATGGATGGACAGCAAGCTGCATAACATTATACGCCAATTTTTTTCCGGGCATATAAAGATCATAACTATTAATTAAAACTTTATCTTGTTGGCATTATGAAACGCATTTATCATCATGAAATTAAAATGCATTTTCATTACTGCCTTATCGAGCATATTTATTAGACAAAAAAGCAACAATTAGTCCGAACATAGTCACTCGCCAAAATTTAGAGAACTATTCGATGGAACACGCCAAGGACCTTAATGCCACAACACATACATATAGTACATCACTTGGTGCTTTTTTGAAAAGGATCTGTCAACAGGTAAATGTATGGTTTAACGCCAGTTTAACGTGTACGTTACCGTTGAGTAGAAATAACGCTTAAGTAACCATTATTTTGATATAACTTAAAGTCTAATTTAGTATATTATGACTGTGTGATGAAATTTAAATAAAAAAGAAAACCAAATGCAAGAAAGGCTTTATGTTTTATTTTGTACTTTTTAAATATATAAGCAAATTTATGACACAACATAAGGGAATTTCTGGGAAAACAAACAATATCCATTCTACTCCATTTGTAAAGCTTCTATTAAACAAGAAAACTGTTCAATTTCATTCTAATCTTGTTTTACAAAAAGTAACAGACTACAGTCATATAATATAGGAACGTAGCCAAAATTACTTTCATTTGCCATGATCATTTACAAAACTTTCAAATTTGTTTAAAAGGTAATAAACAAACTCAGCTAACATGCAGCACTGAAGGTAAAGTGTCTCAATAAAGTAGATGCGGGAATAAAACATGTATAATTACATTGTATCTGTTTGTCACGTGATAAATGAAATTTATTTTCCAGCCCGATAACTTTTGCTTGATTATATAAATTGTTTACTATTTTTAATATAAAAAAATTGATGAAAAAACATAAAAAATTTTAAACCAATAAAAAAAATCATAGACCAAAACCCTACCCAAATTTTACTTTAATTTCAAATATGCGTTTTTCTTTTTTTTATTTTTATTAATGAATATTTTCGGGAAATGTTTTTTGCGCTTTCTATAAAAATTTTAAGGTTTAAAAAATTTTTTCCCTTTTCCTTTTTTCGGGGAAAAGGGTGCATTCGAATAATTTTACTGAAATTCTTTCTTTCTATTATTAAATATTTTAAAATAAATAAAAACTTTTTTTTTATTGACTGGGATTGGGGAAACCCTAAAAAATTCCGGGGTTTTTTATTGGGGAAAAAACCTCCCGGTTTCGATTTAACGGAATTTTTTTAAGGGGAAAAGGGACAAAAAAGGTTTTAGGAATTGATTAAAAGGGGTATTTTTTAAATTTTTAAATTTTTAAAAGGTTTTGGTACTTTTGCTAGAGTTTTCAATAACAGAATACCACTCATTTAGAAAAATCTTTTAGCATCTGCCTTATTCTGAGTTTCAACCTTTGTGTAAACCATATATCAAATAAACCGTATTTTATAACAAAAAATGTCTTAGGTTAGCAAAACAAGGATTTTTTCTCATATCATTTTCAATTAAAGATTTTGAAAAATTATATAATAAATAATCAATGAAATTTTTGTACAACAAAATCTGAATGAAGTTGATCAAATAAGAGATGAATACAATTTTAATGATCTAAAAAAATTATTGATTACTTTTTCTATGAAAAAAAATTAATTGTTTGAAATGATTTTTTGTCTAAAAGTATTACACTGTTTTCTTCATTTACCTTTTACAATTTTAGAAATGTTCTTGTAATAGGACGTATATAAATGCACTCGTTCACCACTTGACGGTTATTCAATATTTATTTATTTCTTCTTCTTAATGTCATAATTATCATCGTATATTACTAATTTTGGTAAAAAAGGAACGAAATTATCTCCCAAGTGTGTCCAATGACATTACCTCCCAAGTGTGTTCAATGAAATTATCTCCTAACTGTACCCAAGGAAATTATCTCCTAACTGTACCCAATGAAATTATCTCCTAAGTGTGTCCAAAGAAATTATCTCCTAACTATGTCCAAAGAAAATATCTCCTAACTGTGCCTAATGAAATTATTTCCTAACTGTGTCCAATGAAATAATCTCCTAAGTGTGCCCAACGAAATAATCTCCTAAGTGTGCCTAATGAAATTATCTCCTAACTATGTCCAAAGAAATTATCTCCTAACTGTGTCCAAGGAAATTATCTCCTAACTGTGCCTAATGAAATTATCTCCTAACTGTGTCCAATGAAATTATCTCCTAACTATGTCCAAAGAAATTATCTCCTAACTGTGTAGAATGAAATTATCTCCTAAGTGTGTCTAATCTATGGATCTCTGGTTAACTCATTTACGAAGAATTTAACCAATTTGTACATTTTATTAAGTAATAGAAAGAGCATCGAAACACGAAGCTATCTGATTTGTACGAGAGGGGAAGGTGTATGTATACGATTTGACTCTGACAGATTCTCAACAGAAAACTATGATACAAACATCTGTTTATGCGTAAGCAAATGATAAGAACAAATACATTTTACGATTCATCTTTATCCGTATAAGTATATATTACATTGTTCAAAGAGCTCTACTAACATTGTACTTATAATTAATAACCACATTAATTCTTATTAACATGAAAAGGAAATTTGACTTGACTTTCACATTTAGAAACAATCACATGTCAATGTTGTATATATTGATAGCTGACGGTATATTAGTCAACAAGAACAGATTATCTAGTGTGTTTATCTATTATACAAAAATGAAAGTTTGTCAAACAATCAATATTCAACAATAATGTTAACTTTTGTTGGAATTTCATTATAATCTTAGTTACCCCGATTTATTCATAGACTTTCTACAACATTCTTGTTGCAATAATTGAATTTAAGTAAAACAGTTATTTTATTATATCAATGTTAAACAACAGATAATTCACTAGCAATTAAAACATTTCACAGAAATATATAAACAGAACAATATTTATTTTTTATATATTAGATCCACACAATGAATATAATCTTATATACAAAGGTTTATTATTAGTAGTTTGGCACTATGTGTTATAATTACAACACCAATATTGCATGATGACTTAAAACAGACACTAAATTTACAAGCAATATAAAATATTATTGTAGCACATTATTTCAGTATTTGATATCAATTATACTCGTACTTGAGTCTATTTACGTTGTAGCACATTATTTCAGCATTTGATATCAATTATACTTGAGTCTATTTACATAGAAGCATATTATTTAAACAATGATAACAATTGTATTTGAGTCTATTTACATTGTAGCGCATTATTTCAACATTTGATATCAATTGTACTTCAGTCTATTTAAATTGTAGCACATTATTTCAGCATTTGATATCAATTATACTTGAGTCTATTTACATTGTAGCACTTAATATCACTTTATATATGATACTGTTTATAACGATATTTTTGTTTGTATGATGTCATTATAATTATAATTATAATAACACATTGTATAGATATCTATGTTGATATCATTATAGAATATCAACAATAAGATATCAGTTTAGTTACACACCATTAACGCTGTCCAAACTATCAGCGTAACTGTATTTTCTCGGCATTTCCCCTAGATTGTAATTCATCTTTCTTGATGACAATGGTGTATCGGATGTGACAATACTGTCCTCATTAATCCCAGGTAAACAAGAGAACATCGACTTTAAGCTTCCTCGAAACTTTTCAGACATAAATCCATAAATAAACGGATTGATGAAATTGTTAATAAGAAATAAGCAATCCGCGATTTCACCGAAATGAGTTCGAAAATCACTAGGTGGATATACATCTCGTCCAGCAAGTTTTAGGCATTTATGTATAAGTCTTGGTAATGGAAGAACAGCCGCCATTACAATAACAACAACAACTATTTTTGACATGCGCTGTATCGACTTCCGGGTGGCGTCTGTTGTCGTGAAAGAAATAGACCCTTTGACCATACATATTTTTAATATATGAAGGACGCACGTTATAACTAACGGTAGAAAGTACACCGATAACCATAAATACAGCAAAAATTCCTGGGATCGTCCGGCCAGAATAATTCCTGCATTTATAAGTGCTGTTAGACTTCCTGTTATTATTATTCCAATTATCCACACAACTATAGACGATATTATCACCTTTTTAATTGTTAGATAGGCATTAGCTCTTAACGGATAAGCCAACGTGATATACCTCAAAACAGCTAACAAAGCCACGTGTGTATTTGCTGAGAACCAGAAAATGGATTTCAGAATATAATATGGTGAACTTATTATAACTGGAGATGAGCACGTGACAGATAAGATAACTCTTTCAAATGATGTTGTCAGATTTAGAGTAAGAAACAATAAATCAGCAATAGCTAAAGCAGCTATAGCAACAAATGTCGGGTCATGCAAGTTCCGGTCACGAATGACTCGTGTTATTACAAACATGTTGGCCACTATTCCAATGATAAACAATGTCTCAATGGCGCTGTATATGCATGCTGTGTCGCAGTAACCACATGAAAATGTTTGATAACTACCGTAACTTCTCCTGTTACCACTACCACGTGAAGAATTTCCCACAGTGACGTCATCTTGTGTTAAATTACCACACGAAGAATTTCCCACAGTGACGTCATCTTGTGTTAAATTTCCACACGAAGAATTTAATACACCCATCGCGTTCTCCTTCATTGCCAAAGTAACATTGTCCAAGAAACTGTTTGTTTCACACATTGTTAAATGTCTGTGGACAAGTATGTTAATACATAGATATATACTAGTTAACATTGTCCAAGAAACTGTTTGTTTCACACATTGTTAAATGTCTGTGGACAAGTATGTTAATACATAGATATATACTAGTTAACATTGTCCAAGAAACTGTTTGTTTCACACATTGTTTGTTAAATGTCTGTGGACAAGTATGTTAATACATAGATATATACTAGTTAACATTGTCCAAGAAACTGTTTGTTTCACACATTGTTTGTTAAATGTCTGTGGACAAGTATGTTAATACATAGATATATACTAGTTAACATTGTCCAAGAAACTGTTTGTTTCACACATTGTTTGTTAAATGTCTGTGGACAAGTATGTTAATACATAGATATATACTAGTTAACATTGTCCAAGAAACTGTTTGTTTCACACATTGTTTGTTAAATGTCTGTGGACAAGTATGTTAATACATAGATATATACTAGTTAACATTGTCCAAGAAACTGTTTGTTTCACACATTGTCCAAGAAACTGTTTGTTTCACACATTGTCCAAGAAACTGTTTGTTTCACACATTGTCCAAGAAACTGTTTGTTTCACACATTGTCCAAGAAACTGTTTGTTTCACACATTGTCCAAGAAACTGTTTGTTTCACACATTGTCCAAGAAACTGTTTGTTTCACACATTGTTTGTTAAATGTCTGTGGACAAGTATGTTAATACATAGATATATACTAGTTAACATTGTCCAAGAAACTGTTTGTTTCACACATTGTTTGTTAAATGTCTGTGGACAAGTATGTTAATACATAGATATATACTAGTTAACATTGTCCAAGAAACTGTTTGTTTCACACATTGTTTGTTAAATGTCTGTGGACAAGTATGTTAATACATAGATATATACTAGTTAACATTGTCCAAGAAACTGTTTGTTTCACACATTGTTTGTTAAATGTCTGTGGACAAGTATGTTAATACATAGATATATACTAGTTACACATGTAACAGTCATCCACTTATAACCCTTCCCTAATGCAGTATAGGTCCACTTAAGATTGTTTATACCAAGCCTTATATAGACAAGTCATCTATGTTGTCTTCGTAAACAAACATTTTTAATCCAAAACAATTTTTAAACTTTTTTTCGAAAGCATCTCCGTTTTCCGACAACATTTATAAACAACAAACTAAACAACCTCCACCATTTTTAACACCGTTATATCTCAATTAATGTAAATACTACATTAATTAACGAATTGTATATACTGTTCATTGACCGTATAAAACATTTGCATAAAAACATAAGAAAATAGGCCAGAAATATTCTCCTTGTTACTCTTCATAAAACACGCGTAACAAGTTCAACTACTGACAGATGAGAATGTGAGATATATCTAACGCGCTGTAAAATCTGTTCAATTTGCGAATTATTGTAACGATATAAATGTTTAAACAACAAAAAAGTTCCAGATAAGTTCAAACATCTGGAAGTGTAATAAAGCAGCATATTGCTGGTAAATTAACATAGATCTCTACTACTTGAAACTGAAGGTAATTGTTGCACTACAGCTGATGTTAACTCATCATATGTGCAGCAACATGTTGATAGTAGAAGATTCGTTTACTGCCTAGAATTAATCATAAGTTTTATGTTAAGATTGCTCATCTTATCGCTACATGATAATTAGCAGTAAAATTTGTAATCATTAAATAGTTGTTTGAATCTCGAGCCAACTGCAATCCTCAAAATCCTCACTAGCTACAAAATTTATTCTAGTTTGATCCTGTAGAATATGGTGGCTGATTTGTGCCATTCGTGTTTTCGCCCCGCAACCCCACCAAGCGAAAAGTCGAAAATTAACAAGTTAAAATGGCGGGGCAGGGAGCGAAAACAAGCTAATTAAGGAGAACGCGGGGCAAAGTTTAAGAAATAAAACTTCGCCCCGCGGGTGCGCGGAGCGATATTAAAGAAATAAAAGGCGGGAGCTCGGAGCGGAAACACGATAATTAGCGACCCGCCATTTAACTTATTTATTATCGACTTTTTGCCTGGTGGGGTTGCGGGACGAAAACATGATTATGAGCTTGTTCGCGTGGCGAAGTTTTACTTATTAAACTTAGCCCCGCGCCCCCGCTAATTAGCCTGTTTTCGTCCAGCGACCCCTCCGTTTTATTTCTTAAACTTCGCCCCGCGCCCTTGCTAACTAGAGTGTTTTCGCTCCACGCCCCCGCCATTTTAAACTTTTGGCTTGGCGGGGTCGCGAGACGAAAACACGAATGGCACAAATCAGAAAGCTTTAAGCTTAAAGAAACACATTCTAGTGGTTCGTTCCTAGGACCAACGAGTTCTAAGTATTGAATGTAAAGTTCATCGCATAAGGAAACAAAGGGATACATCTGTGATTATAAACGTTATCTTAAATACGTGATATAGCAATTATTTTGGGAGCAAAATATTTATTTACAGGATCATTCAGTATCTACATTAAGTCAAATACTATTAATTTACAGAAAACAGTGCAATATATGTTTGATCAAATGACCCCCTTGTTTTCCATGTATTTTTTCTATTTTGTATTTCGTTTTTATTTCAAACGTTATAAAAGGTAACCAATCAACTTCAAGCATTTGCACTACGTGATCTCCCAATATATGTCAGTATTGGATCAAATCTATATCAATTTAGCTTCTTTCTCAATTTGTCAGTCCAAAAATGCCATATCAAACCAGTATCGTACTCCATCTAGTCCAAAAAATTCATTTTCAATAATAATTGTACTCGAAGAATCAAAGTTCTGTCAACATATCAAAAATTTGATGGTGTGAAATAAATATGTTTAAATGCATTCTTTGTAATCTATATGGCTTTTACATAGCTGCCCAATATGTTTGAGACTCGTCTAACGCCTCGTCCAATATAGTTGTGACAGCTGTGTTCTCGTCCAATAGAATACAGTATTGTACTCAACAATGTGAAATAACCTAATATCTTATATTCTACGAAATGTGGTTATTGCCAGTAAAATTGTTTTATTATCTGAGAAAGTGTACTTATTTTGACTTCTTTTTCTGTAGAAAGAAATGAACGGTAAACATGCAGTTTATTAAAAACCATTTGATGTTAGAAAGATAAAAACAAAATAAAGCGATAAGAATTTGGCAACACTTCCATCCTCATAATCTAATAGATCTAAGCTTAGATACTGTTAAAGATAAAGAAGGCAAACATACTATATGTAATAGATCTATAATAAAAACACATGTTGTATAAACAAAAGTTGTAAAGTTATTTTTAGTGAAGTTATGTTTGGTGAAGTAAATATTGTGAGCTTTATATATGCAGTTTAACATGGCCGTGTTCTGCAGTTCTGTAATAACATTACAGTACTAACTTTATCATGGCCGTGTTATGTAATAACATTACAATAATAACTTTAATATGGCCGTGTTCTGTAATAACATTACATATATAATTTTAACATGGCCGTGTTCTGTTATAACATTACAGTACTAACTTTAACATGGCCGTGTTCTGTAATAACATTATATTACTAACTTTAACATGGCCTTGTTCTGTAATAACATTACATTACTAACTTTAACATGGCCGTGTTCTGTAATAACATAACATTACTAACTTTAACATGGCCGTGTTCTGTAATAACATTACATTAATAACTTCAACACTTCCGTGTTCTGAAATAACATTACATTACTAACTTTAACATGGCCGTGTTCTGGAATGACATTACATTAATAACTTCAACACTTCCGTGTTCTGAAATAACATTACATTACTAACTTTAACATGGCCGTGTTCTGGAATAACATTACATTAATAACTTTAACATGTCCGTGTTCTGTAATAACATTACATTAATAACTTCAACACTTCCGTGTTCTGTAATAACATTACATAACTTACTTTAACACGGCCATTTTCTGTAATAACATTTCGTAACTAACTTTTCACACTCGCTTACTCAATTAGATTTTACTATTTTAGTTTCCGTGGCTTTCGAGAGTTTTTTTCTCCACTTTTCCGACTAATACTGATTGTTGTAGTCCACGAGTGATTAAATTAATGTTATTTTTAATTTGATTTTTAGCGGACTAATTGTTTCAAAGTACTATCCTGCGCATCGGTCGAATGTTCCACTATCGCTCACTTCTGAAGTAACGTGAGTGTATTCAGTGAGCTGCGAAGGGAGCGTAGTTTCAAAGTAGAATCTATATGATATGAATATTTTATTTATTGTGAAATATCTGACTATAACATATCTATTGATACTTTTATAGAAATATAAATCATATCTAGCCACGATGAATTATGTTTAAAAAACATTTCTGATAAAATGTTTAAAAAAAAATATTTAAATTTTCTGTCAACAAATTATTTTTTTTCTTTCTTTGCCCATGTACACTCTATAGAAACAATATGAGAAATTAACGTTGTAAAGAATAAGCTTGTCAAACGAAAACTTTGTCATTCATATGATCTTAAATCACATACAAAATCTGTAATATGTATAATTGCCATGTGCAATACTTATTAATTAGTAAATATTTTGCCTTTCTGGTGTCACATGATCAATTCTAAGGACCACAATGGAAATAAGTCGGCTTATGCCTTCTTTTTGTGTCATCCTTGGTATTGAATATATGGCATCAACACATGCACTTTCATGTTTACATGTATCTCTTGATGTTGACATTGAATTTGTAGTTGTTTTATGACATGTATTTTTTACCAGAATAAAACTATCTATCTATGCCATAAACAAGTAATTCATATATAAAAATAAATAACACTGGCCTTAACAAATGATCTTCAGATGAGACATTCCCTTTGGTATTTAAGTAGACAATACAAACAATGAAACACTCCGGAAAATAAAAGATGATCCAACTTCCGT
The DNA here is from genome assembly GCF_026571515.1 of Ruditapes philippinarum. Lineage (NCBI taxonomy): Eukaryota > Metazoa > Mollusca > Bivalvia > Venerida > Veneridae > Ruditapes > Ruditapes philippinarum. Next base: position 4,795 of record NW_026862900.1, on the reverse strand, counting down.
AACAAAAAAAACTCTCTCTCTCTCTCATCTCACATTAAATACAAGAAGTTGAAAAATCACTTTGAATGAACGGAAACAAACCATTTAAGTACGTCATACTTGAGAATGTTGCGATAACTAACCCAGATTTATTAATCATCAAATGTATAACCATGTTTGACGATTGATACATATGGTATTTGTCTGACTAGTATCAATATACACATGTATAAATTATAGTCTAAAGTTATAGGAGGTAGGCAAGTTGAGTTCAATATAAGACGAGGTCTTAGCCGTGAGTTTATGAGGTTTCAATATCCTAAGTCAAATTAATACATGTATATAGCATCATCATCATCATCATCATCATGTTCATCATCATCATCATGTCCATCATCATCATCGTCATTATCATGTTCATCATCATCATCATCATCATCATGATCATCATCATCATCATCATGTTCATCATCATCATGTTCATCATCATAATCATCATCATGTTCATCATCATGTTCATCATCATTAACAACAACAATAACAATCACAGCAACACAAGATGGTCGAAACACTATTCTTTACAGTTAATCAAAAGTTTGTCCCAAACGCTGTATCACTGTTTCTTACATCCACTTATTTTCATTTTGTTTTGTGATTTACTTCCTTATTGATAGGATGGTATCTGTCCTTAGTATTTATTTACCAGTAATATAATTCAAGACATGTTGATACTTGTGTCACTAAGTGATAATATATTCTATTATTATTTAAAGTTTTCTGATTGCTAAAAACACTTTGTAACTTAATGATATATGTGTTATAAATTAATGACATTGACCATTTGATTGTACTGTGTATGCATGGGCATATTGCCCGAATGTACTTTGAAATAAACTCTTGAAACTCTTGTAATTTATGTTTTGTCTTAAGCATAAAAGGTAAATAAATATGAATAAATAGAGCGCATATAGACATTTATTTTTAAGTATAAAATTAAACAATCTATCTTATGCAATCTAACGATACATTATATAACCGCAACATATTTTAACATGACAGACAACATTATTATTTATACAGGAATTACTCAAAACACTGAAAGTTTAATCATGTAAAAAACATAAATAATAATGTTAAAAGATAGATTTGAAATGTTAGAAGACATAATCTTAAATATAAAGGGGAACAACCATTTTTTAAATACTTTTGTGGTTTAGTACAATTATTCGTATTTCTCGTTCATGTTGTAATTATCTATTCCCATAGATGTAAATACTAATTTAACCAACGAATCCCATTACAACTGTCATTATTATACTGACAGAAAAATAATGTGGAACGTGACCGAGACTTGAACCCGATACCCTGAACACCGTACCACAGCTTTACCAGCTAAGCTAGTTGGTCGCTTTTACATTTCTTCCCTTAATAAGTAAAAAGTTTCATACCGTAACACTGGCTCATTAACTTTTTGAAAAAAATAAAGAAAATAATCATCCCTAAAGAAAGTACAAAACGGCAAAATTGAAAATGGTGCAGGCTCGGTTTGATTGACCCTGTTTATGGACGGTACTGTCAAGTGCAAACTACGTACAGTCCACCATAACCCTGACATTCTTCAACTTTTAGTAGCGGTTATGTATAATAGATTAAATTAGAAAATATACTGATATATCAGAGAAGTGTTCGCCCACCTAGATTTGTAACATTTTGTGGCATAGAATCAAACCATGAACATTAAACCTGGCAATAATTCGTGGATATAACATTGGAACATTGGTATAATTAATCTGGCTAAATAAGTTCATTCACCAGTTAACGTTCTTTGAAAATACTAATTAACATCATGTTTTTTCTTTCCTGACTTTTGCTGCAAAACAAGTTCATTAAAGTGAGAATTAAAAATAATGATATAGATTTGAAAAATAACATACTACAAATATCATATACATGTACAATTATTATATACAGTTATTATATACAATTATCATATAGAGAAAATTCAAGTTTTTTTCTATAATTACAGGATTTATTTCCATCGAGTGGTATGAAAATAAATAGTTCATGAGTGGTGGTAGTGGAAATATGATAATTTTCATATCACAAGATGAAAATAAATTCTGTATGTAAAGAAAAAAACAACATGAATTTTCTGTTATTATATGCATTTATATGCATTTTTTGACATCACAGTTTGAAAGATATTCCCTTAAAGTTTGTATATTGGCTGAATTAGCAGAAAGTAGTCCGGCAAAACACCAGTGAAAATACGGAAAATATGTTTTACTGCAGTGAAAATACGGAAAATATAAAAAAAAACATATTATTTTATCAATATTTCTGAATATTTCATTTATAAATATTTAATAAATACAGTTATCATATACAATTAAAAAAGACAAACACAAGATAAATCTACAAAAGCACGTAGTTAGAATTGTAGCAATTGAAAAAAATGTTATCATTATGACACCATAATATGTCTCAATTTTGCTAAATGACAAACTTGCAGTTAAATGTCAACACAACCGTTGAATATCGCACGATTTGCCAATGTCAACACAACCGTTGAATTTCGCACGATTTTCCTCTGTGAACACGACCGTTGAATGTGGCACGACTTTCCCCTGTCAACACAACCGTTGAATGTGGCACGATTTTCCCCTGTGAACACAACCGTTACATGTGGCACGGTTTTCCCCTATCAACACAATCGTTAAATGTTGTACGATTTTCCCCTGTCAACACAACCGTTAAATGTGGCACAATTTTCCCCTGTCAACACAACCGTTGAATGTGGCACAATTTTTCTGCTGTCGACATAACCGTTGAATGTTGCACAATTTTCCCCTGTCCACACAACCGTTGTATGTGGCACGGTTTTCCCCTATCAACACAACCATTGAATGTGGCACGATTTCCCCCTGTGAACACAACCATTGAATGTGGCACGATTTTCCCCTGTGAACACAACCTTTACATGTGGCACGGTTTTTCCCCTTTTTCAACACAACCGTTGAATGTGGCACAATTTTCCCTTGTCGACACAACCGTTGAATGTGGCACAATTTTTCTGCTGTCGACATTACCGTTGAATGTTGCACAATTTTCCCCTGTGAACACAACCATTGAATGTGGTACAATTTTCCCCTGTGAACACAACCATTGAATGTGGCACGATTTTCCCCTGTGAACACAACCATTGAATGTGGCACGATTTTCCCTGTGAACACAACCGTTAAATGTGGCACGATTTTCCTCTGTGAACACAACCATTGAATGTGGCACGGTTTTCCTCTGTGAACACAACCATTGAATGTGGCACGGTTTTCCCCTGTGAACACAACCGTTGAATGTGGCACGGTTTTCCCCTGTGAACACAACCGTTGAATGTGGCACGGTTTTCCCCTGTGAACACAACCGTTGAATGTCGCACGGTTTTCCCCTTTCAACGCAACCGTTCAATGTTGCACGATTTTCCCCTTTCAACACAACAGTTCAATGTTGCACGATTTTATCCCTGTCGTCAAATGCCGCAACACGCACATGTTATGTTGCAAGATGATATAAAAAAACAAAAAAGTAACTGGCAAATAAGATGTCATGAATTGTAATTTGTTTATCGCATTACCAGAAAGAAAACGTAACTCTTGATCGGATTGTTAATGTCGTACTTTTTGGTAAACATGTTAATTTTATTTCATTGAGATGACTTAATCAGGTTGATACACGGAACTTACCAAATGCTCAGTCGACTTGACACACGGAACTTACCGAATGCTCAGTCAGCATGATGCACGGAACTTACCGAATGCTCAGTCAGCTTGATACACGGAACTTACCGAATGCTTAGTCAGCTTGATACACGGAACTTACCGAATGCTCAGTATAGGATAGAGTGCATATTGGGTGTTCTTCGTAAATAAGAAAGGAGCGGAGCTTGCGAAGCGACTGTAGCTTTCTTATTTACGAAGAACATCCAATATGCACTCTAACCGGCTTAGTGCTCCGCCCATTTTTTTCCGCCCAACACACTGCGTAACGTCACACGATAGCCTAAATGTGTATAACCATATTTGGAAGAGGTAGCGGTACACATTTTCGGGTTACGTATTTTGCATAGCTTATTCCCGCATTCTGTCTAGGTAAATCAGACAATATCACGGTGCATATCCATATCGGTACCCTCTTTGCGAAATATTCTCAAACGGTACCCTCTTTGAATATGCACAGGTCATTCTCTGCAAAAAACAAACCAGCGATGGATAACAATGCATTAAAGTTTCATTGTAATAAAGAAAGGAGGTATGACACGTAGAAAAGATTTATACCACGAAACACTAGAATGTTTTATTTATGTGCTGAATTGTCATGTGCCCGATTTCCATGTACTGCAACTTCACAATAAGCTACAAAAAGTCGACATGTCTTGCCTTGCCCCTCACCTCGACATATTTTTCGGGCTGAAATGAACCTGTGGCTTGATTATATATGCATAATACATATTTATTATGTTCATATACATGTCATCTTCGGACAAATGGCAGTATACTGTCAAAAATAAATGTAAAATTCATAAAAACACCCTACTTTCGGTTTTGCAGCGACACGGGCTGTAATATTTACATAAAAAGTAAGAAATATTACATACATACTTTGTTGGAATAAAGTGAACTTTTTATTTGGAATCTATAAAATGATACTGGTTCCGTAAGTAATAAAACATTTTTACTGTTATTTTGCCTGTTTTCATTTCAATGAACCTCTTTTTTTTAATTATTTGCCGTGTGACGATATACTGTGCGTGTACGGAAAA
>NW_026862899.1:0-14835 GCF_026571515.1 Ruditapes philippinarum | reverse complement strand
AGGGAAAAAACGGTAACTAAAATCTATCTTCCCCCTAAAAACAAAAAAAAAAAAAAAAAAAAAAAACCGCATTAAAAGGCAAAATAAAAATGCTGCAGGCTCGGTTTGGTTGATTTGGCCTGTTCGCTCGTACAAGCAATAGTTACCGTCATCACCAACTAGTACTAGCACAAGCATTCACGATTTATAATAATGACACGTGGTTGGTCTTCAGTAACGTTTATATTTGTTAGTATTGTGTGATTGAATTTCTGATCGTGACCTAGAACATAAACTAAACAACACTTTCAGAGGTCGATGAGTACATAAAATTGGATGTTGACCCTAAATATTTCCTAGAGTTGGTTGTTTTCATATGACTTGTATTTCTCCAATTATTCAAAAAATAATGGCTTGCATTTATCCGATTTAAATTCTCCAACTCTAACCTCTTTTCAAAGCACAGTGGTCCAAGACAAAAAGCATCGGAACTTATTTATGGTTGTTTAATGAATGAATGTGCATAAACGTACCATAGTACGTTGTTAAAACGTAAGTTAAAAGACACCAACATGCCGATAGGAGTAAATCAATTAATAACAAATTAATATTGTACGCTGACGTGTTCTGTATCAAAAGCATTGTACGATATTAAGCATACCCTTGGGACATTATAAAAGAATGACGCCCGTGTAGTAATATAAATATCAAAGCTATATATGATTATTCCATTAATACAAGATGGTTTTTAAAATGTAAAACAGAGGAAGCATACAATTCTTTAGTTAATCAAACTTCAAATGATATATGTAACTTATATTGCTTATTCAATTGCCCATTTAAGAAGAGGAAATAGAAGAAAGAATTCCGGATTCCTTCCAGCGGAATGTAGTAACAGAGGAACTCTATGTGTCAAATTACATTTATGATGAATCAGTTGACACTATATCTCCTGGAAGAATAACAGATGTAGGGATAAATAATATTGAGTCCGAAACAACAGAAAGTGGGGAAAACAGAAATTTGACGCTTACTTGGACGGCAACCGGGGATGATAAAAATCAGGGTCGAGGTATATATACATTACATTATCACATATTCTTTTTTCTTTTGATACTCAAAGGTTCACAAAAACGTTAGATTAACGACTGAACATGGAAGTAAATAATTAGATATAGAAATTACCTTTGACATTTCTTGATTTAGACGCCAACTCATTAAGAAAATCGCTCAAAACATATCCAACAAGTTTAAACTGTCATATTGTACGGTTAGACATTTAACAATAAAAACATTACTGTTTCATTCGCAGTTTATTGGCGACGCCGGTGAGCGGCGTCGTCTATAATGGAATGCTTTTTATTTTTGCCTATGGAAGGAGCTGTTATTATTAGCAGTTAATTTCATGTTGTGTTAATTAGTTTTATTTTGATTCGTAAAAATCAAGTAAACAAATGTGTTGTTATATTTGTATTCAATAACTTTATGTAAAAAGCATGTGCATTGCGATATTATTTTCACGAAGTTGCAGGTTAAGTTTAACAGCTTGTCCCATAGTTTTATTGACAATACTAAAACCCGGATTTCGAATATCGTTGTGGTCTAGTTTGAGGCCGTATCAGTTCATTTATACATTTTCAAAATTTTCGTACAAGAAGAAAGTTCACCTGCAATTGAGTATAAGGAAAGGTAATGGAACTGTTGTAAACGATTATCCTATTGATTTTTATCCTTATTACATTTATCTGTTGCGCAGAATGGTTGTTTTCACAAAGTGTACCAGTATCCGGATGTTGAAAGCTATCTGATTTTCTGCAATTACTGCTGTCACATGGCCATCTATTTTTTTATGAATACTTTACCATTATTTGCATGGCTTAATTAAACTGAGCATGCAGCATTTCATAATTTTGCTGTTTAGGGTGTTCTTTTCCCTATTTTAAGGGGAAGTAACTCATGTTTACTAAATTATTTGTTCTTTTCTGTCTATCTTAGGTATTACTTATAATACTATTTTTATTGTATATAATTCACCAGTTGTAAGGTCATCAAAAGCATGTTAATGTCAATGTTAGGATTTCATATTTATTTAATATTAAACTTGGAATTATTAATGTGTGTGCATACATGTATATCTTAGACAGTAGTATATTGATATGTTGAGACTTAAAATTTTTCTGCATTTAAAGAGATACAGTTATGTCATTATTATTAAAGGGATGAGACTTTCATTTAAAGTTATAAATGATAAAACATGTATTGATTGAAAATGTCCTTAAACTTGGATCAAGCAATATAATTAATAAAGTCTCAAAAATCATATTCTGAATAGTTATTCTATTTTTTTCTATTTGTAATGAAGGGACACCGGTCTCAACCTCAAGGTCTCCTGAGTCAACCCGACAACAGACTGTACATAGAATAGATTGTTACTTGCCCTTGAATAAATTTGAGCACTAAATTTATAGTGGGTGATTTGTGCCACATGAAAACCAACATAGTACAAAAAGTAACCGGGCGCCAGATGAAAACATGAAAATACAATCTACCACAAAGTGGTTGGTTTGTTGCATTTTCAGGTTTTTGCCCGGTGCCCTTGATGCAAAATTTCAAATCAGCCTTTCATAAAATTTCTTATGTTGGTCACAGGTTTTGAGTTCTGGTCAAGCTCAAAGTTTTTCTCATCCTGTGACTGCATATAAGCATGAGTTCAATTTTCCTATGCTCTGTAACATAAGAAATTCACGGACACAAATCGATATTGTGGGGAAATATGTTGTGGTTTAGAACTGTTTCATTATTAAAAGAGAAAAATTGTGTAGCCGGCCGGATAGCTCAGTTGGTCTTCTGGAAAGTCATGGGTTCGAGCCATGGTCAGGCAGTTTCAGTCAGGTTTTAGAAGTGATTTTTCAATTGACACATGTTTGATTCATTTAACAGATTGCATTATTTGAAATGGACAAAGGCAGTATTGCATGATACTTTTAGATCTACAAAGGGCATTTGATACAGTTGAACACACTATATGCACATGAAGAAGTTTCTTATTCATCTTCTTCATGAAACTTCAAGCATCTGCCATATATAATGACATTCTTACATGGTTTAAGTCTTATCTCTGATAGACCGCAGCTGGGTGGATGTGGCTGGTACTCATTCTACTACTGCTCTGAGTACCTATGGGTGTCCCCCTGATCTTCATTTTAGGTCTTCTTTTATGTCTAATATATGTCAATGACATGTCTTCAACCCTAAGCAATAAGCTTTTATTATTATATGCACAGGCACGAGTATCAGACCTGGGAAAAAATATATGGCCAGCATTGATTGATTAAAAAAACCTGTGTTCATCTTAAAAATGTCAACAACCAAAATAAAATGTAAATAATGACCCCCTTTAAAAATATACTTCAAGTTGATAGTATATTTCTAAAGGGGATCATTATTTACATTTTTTTGGGGTTTTTATAAACACAGTTTTTTTACCAATCTGGTCATCTGGTCATATTTTTTCTTCCCAGGTCCGATACTCGTGCCTGTGATTATATGCTGATGACTCAGGAATCCTTGTGTCTCGTAAAATAAATCTGAATAAATTCTTTCTTATAGCATGAGTCTTATAAGATTGCTTAATTGACTATAAATTGTCTTTGCATCTTGGCAAGACAGAGTCTATTCTTTTTTGGTTTAAGTTTCAACTTAAACTGGCCCTTGCCTCCAGGTCACATGTAATGGTACTGCTATAAAGTTCACATCTTTTGTTAAGTATTTAGGTGCAAATCTGGATCAAATTCTTTTGGCGTCGCCCTTTGATGCTTTGCATCAATGCTTTTCTTGTTAATTTTTCTCTTAATTCTCGATATTGTAATTTGCAGACATCATTTTGTTTACAGCCTCGGCATACGAAATGAGGATATCTAGCAATATTGAAACCTTGCGTGACAATTTTGAGTTAGCAGATCACCTTAATATGACAAATTCCTCTATCTACCCACAAGTTGTTGGAACGACAGAAGCGTTGAAACTTGTTGTAAATGCAGAAGAATCGTTTGTTGAAACAATGTTTTTTGCAGTCGTAGCTGTTGACGATGCTGGTAATAAAGGGCCCGTCTCAAATATAGTTTCTATTGTTGTTGCAAGAGATTATCGTGTATCTGGCGAACAAGGTTATGCAGTTAATGAGGAGGACGATGATACAATTGTAGATTTAGGACTAGATATGTCAACGCAGGCACGTGACAATACCACAATCATAGTTGGAGTAACAGTTACATTTGTAGGTCTACTTTTAATAGCAATACTCGCAGTGGTAACATTCAAAATGTGGAAAAAACCTGCCGTAACAGGTACTGTTGTAACTCATCTTATTAAATGCTTATTAAATAATGACCAAATCTAAACTGATAAATTTCTGAATTCGTTTCATTTCTGATATGGAAATATATTGATTTTGGTATAAATAATTTATATATTATCAATTAGTTGAACGAAAGCACAGTCATGGTTTAAAAACAAGAATAAGCCACACATTTTCTTTAAGTGCAACACAAATCATGTTGTAATTAAATGAAGTTATTACTTACATTGTTGACCAACGTAACAAATAAATATGCTATTTATGTTGAATACATATGAAACATTTTTCTCCTTCAGATAACCGTTGTTCTGACACATTGACGGAGGTGGTGTCATATCACCCTAAACAACTTGATAGTATGCGTGCACCTTCTCCAACCGAACGAATTAATGATCCGAAATTGTATTGGCTTAAATAGCGTCTATTTGTTAAAGATTTTCTCAAAGAAGATGGTTCTCTTCTCGTTACAAAATGTCCTATTTCCATAAATGGAAATTAACCTATCTATAATCAAACATTTTATTAGGGGACATTTGTGTATGTAACCTTGATTTTTATTTTAAAATAGTTATTATCACACTGTCATATTAAGGGTTATTTAAGGTGTCATTTTGTGTAACGCAAAGTTTTATCAAGTAACCATAATATTTCTAAATAAAATTCTCTCTATCATTTTTAGATGAACATTTAAGGCACCAGGTTAATGCTTATTTTATATTCGTCACCTATACATGCTTTTTTGTTGATAAATCATTGTCATTTGTTTGATTATTTTAATGGTTGAAAAATGATGTTAAAACAACATAACTGTATTGTATTTTGATCTGTGTATAATGACTTATTCCATTTAATGATAAAATGTATGCTATAAAACCTTTGACAAGGTGAAATCAACGTGTGTGTGTGTGTCTGTGTGTGTTTGCGTGTGTGTTTAATTCTTTTTAGAGTGACTGCAAATCATAATTATACACTTGTGTTGGTATATTAATTTCTCATAAAAATGTTTTGATATCCATAGACATAATTTCAAAATTTCTCTCATGTGGTCATTTAAATTAATGAAAAGTGTTTTTGTGTTGTGTATCCATCTTTACATCACATGTATGGTATGGATTTTCTCATCCATCTGAATGCCTCATTTATTGTATGCCTAGTGTCTGTAAATATTGTAAAAAGTCATGAGAACTTCGAGTTCGTTATTTCTCTGGCTCGTGATATGTCCTTTTATTGCTTATATTCGCAATCAACCACACCATGTTAAGTGTTAGGCCAGAACGTTTGCTGGTTAAACTATATTATATATGACAGTACAACGCACAATGATCATATGGAATTCCATACCTTCATCGGTCGAATCTAGCTCAAGTGTAAATGTGACTGGCTTTGAAACACGGCGATCTATCTCCTGCATATTTCAGTAGCATACTAGTTTTATCATACTTTATTTCATATTGATTCCCTATACCCACACACAAGATTTACAATTTAAAGTACATGACTTAACATTTTGCATTTGTTTAACAGTATCTGCTAACATCATACTTGTTCAGTTCAGGAAAACATTATTGCCGCCATTGTTTTCTCAATGTAAACCATATATTTTAAAGTTCTCTAGAACGACTATGTTCACCAAAGAATTTATTTAGTTGTTTGTAACGTAGACATAGAGACATATTATACCGTCAATATATTTCCCGCAGTTTAAAATGCATGACCAAATTATTAAAGACCTCTGATACACTGACTGATTGCTAAGCCAAGAGTATTGGCGACCAAATAAGAACCTTATAAGTTTTGAGAAAGTAAAACGTGACATGGAGCTAGACCTATAGTTTGTTTGTTTCGACACGTCAACACATAACTGGCAATATCGTGCCGAATGCTATAATTTTGTAAATGACAATGAGCCAATTAGATCCTAGAATACAAGTTTATCTCTTTCAAATAATCAATGATGTTTTTGATGGAATTGTATTAAAGAGTTCTTTGAGTGAATTTACACAATGAAATCTATTACGGGCCTGTGAAAAATCATGACATTCAAGAAGAAAATGCTTGACAGTAAAATTTTAATTACAAGGTAGACAGACAGGGGCATTTTCATTCGTGAGGAGATAAGAGTGGGTAATTTAAGTGTGTCCAATTCGGCATCGAAGACGATCTGTTTGATCATAGCGGTTTGACAGAGATAAAGATGGTGGCACATCAAGAGATGGGTTTACACCGTGAAGTAATTTAAAAACGGCATTGTCCCAATTTGCTTTCAATTCAGATGATACGAGTTTGTTTTTAGCCGGTCTAAAATCACAAGCAGGTAACAATAAGTCAGTTTTTTGAAAATTTAATGATTGTTTAGCTAAAACATCTACTTTTTTCATTTCATCGTATACTACATGACTTGGAATCCAATACTATTTAACAGATTTTGTTTTAAGTATATCATGAAATCGTAAAAGAAGTTTCCTTATCATGTTATTGTCAGTTTTTTTTATTTTTAATGGATATTGAAACAGAAAGCGAGTAAGAAAATATCACAAATTTATCATGGGTATGCTGTACTATGTATGGCAATGCTAAGTCTATATACTTTTGCTTCAGCAGTAAAAATTGATGCATTACCTGGTAAAATCATACTAGATGTAAAATTATTTTCAAACACAGCCGCACCTGCTTTGCAACCTTCTTTTGAACCGTCCTTATAAATATGTATAAAATATTCATGTTCTTCTTTAATTGCTAGAAACTTTCTTTGAAATGTTCAGATGAATTTGATGACTTCTTTATATTTGAAAGGTTAATTTTTATTTTCGGGGAATTATAAGTCCAAAGTGGAATATCCTTTTCGTCATTTTAAAGGATACTGTCTGGATTAATTTTAAGTTTATCTAAATCATCATTTATTCCTTTGGTTTGTTAACAAATTTTTCAGAATAACTTGGTTTGAAAATAATATTTTTAGCTAGATGACATTCTATTTGCATATTGAAGTCAACGTCAACCCTGGTGATTTATGGTAACAAGCATTTGAAGATGTGATTTTCTTGCAGACCAATCTACTACAGAACCATAATCTAATTTTGATCGGATAAGACTTCTGTATAATTTCAGTAATGTGGAAGAAATTGATCCCCAGTTTGTACTTGATGAAACCTTTAGTAAATTTAAAGATTTCAGGCATTAAGTTTTCAAATGTTTAAAGTGACATTATGCTGATTTTTTCATTGTCAAGTTGTGCTGAATTTTCTATATATTTCAAAAGTTTGATTGTTATAATGGTGATTGACCAACAATTGATATTTGAAAGTCTTTCGGATAAAATATAGACATGATCTAAATATAAAAAAGACTGCCCCACTCTTTTTATAAATTGAACGTTACAGGTATTTCCGATGGATATTTATAGAAATGTATTTAGTCACATGCGCTATCTATAGCTCTGACATGCATAGTAAATTATAAAATTGAAAGTAATTATGGGAAAATATAAACTTATTTTGTCTTTGACCTCTTCACTAATTATATACCCTTTGATGGGCATAATGTCACTATAATATATAATGTGGTATAAAAGAATTTTTTTTTGTCAAATATAATTCCAAAAAACTTAGCTTCATCGACTACTGGAATTTTAGAACCAGATATGTAAAGTTCAGGGTCATAATGGTGTTTCCGCAATCGACAAAAATGAATACATTGGGTTTTTAACTTTGAAAATTTAAAACCATTTTCTATTGCCCACTTTTGAATTTTATCTAAATTTTGTTGAAGTTGCCTTTCAATTGTTCTCATACTTTTCGATCGATAGCAGATAAGAAAATCGTTTACATATAGAGAACAATCGAACAGTATAGTTGTCACTTAGGCTTTATCTTCTTAAATACAGGTTATTTATAAACACCGCTAAAGGGTGATAACTCAAAAAAAGTGCAAAGTACCAGTTCATGTGCACTGCACTTTTTCTTAGTAAGATCTATCAACTAATGAAATATTATAAACAAGATCGACAAGGAAAGGCGGCATTCAATGAGCGCAGCCCCCACTCGACCCAGTAAGTTTCAAGTCAATAGCTTTTAATCTTTAGGGGAAATTGTCCGTACAAAAATAAAGTATGAAAATTAACAAAAGTCAATAAGTCAAAAAATAAGAAGTGCAGAGTACCGGTTCTTATGCACTGCACTTTTTCTTAATGAGATCAATCATCATACTAAGTTTCCTGTCCATAGCTTTTATTGTTTAGGACAAATAACCCGGACAAAATTAAAGTATGAACATTAACAAAGCGCAATAACCCAAAAATTAAGAAATGCAGCGTATCGGTTCTTGTGCACTGCACTTTGGGTTATTAAAACACATGCACACCAAGTGTGCAGTCGATCCGACTTATAGTCACGGAGTTATGCTCCGGGCAATACCTAAGGGACACCGACGTCGCCGACAAAAGTAACCCCTACATGTTGCCTTTTCCAGGCGACACAAAAAGTTATTGATCGGACATCAAAAATACCCTCGAAAAGACAACTTTGACATTTTATCACAAAGTGTGACCTTGACCTTGAAGGTAGACGTCTGGGTGACACATCACTTTCTTATTGTTAACATTTGTGTTAAGTAATTTCAAAATTTCCATTGTTTGATGAGAAAATTATTAACTTGAATCAAAATATACCATACAACAGACATTATGGTATTAAGCTTTGACATCCAAGTGTAACATTGAACTTGGAGGTAGAGGTTTGTGTGTTGCGCACGGCACAAAGTGTCCATGTAAAGGCTCAATCAAACTGAGCCTGCAACATTTTCAATTTTGCCGTGTTGGGCTTTCTTTAGGGATTCTTTTTTCTCAATTTCATTATTGTATACATTTGTTCCAAGTAATTTCAAAATCCCTTGACCTATGAAAAAGCTATGGACCAGACACAAAATCTATCTTATAACAGTTTTTTTATTTTTGACCTCCATCTGTGACCTTGTCTTTGGAGGTAGGCGACTGTTTGTTTCGCACGACATATTGTCCCATTACTATGAGCACTTACACCGAGTATTTTTAAATTCCTAATGGATAAGAATGTCATGGACTGGACAGAGATATATACCCTCAAATAGACAATAATGACCTTTTATCACTAGGCGTGACCTTGACCTCGAAGGTAGGGATATGTTTGTTGAAATTATTTCAAACATTTGTGCCCAGTTAAAGTTATTTTAAATTCCTTGGATAAATGGCACAGTTGTGAACTGGGCACGAAAGTGTGGCGGGCGGACGAACGGCCTATTTCTATATCCCCACTTAAATCTTCAAAAATCAAAAGAAAGAGGTTACATAATTTCTGAGAGTAAAGAAAGTATCTACGTTTCTATATATGTAACAAAAACAGAACATTCCATTGATAAAGTATAAAATAGATTTTCAAAAACAAAACAATTTATTTTTCAATGGTTCCTGTAAACTTGTGTATGTCCACTCGAATGAATTATCCAGTAAAACGACATTCACAATAATGCAAATTATACGGTTTTCAGTTTCAAATAAATATCATCAGAACTACATTGTATATATAACATTATTATGAATGTATAATTAGAGATTTACAAACATTAAAAAAAATCTGGAAACAAAGTGTTCCCTCGGAAGCATTAATCACAACAAAATTACATGAAAATTTCAGAATCAGTTTGATTGAGCATGTACATAAAGAATAACCACCAATTAAGACCACCAACGGGAATGGTCCAAGGTGGTCTTATTATTGCGGTGTGATCTAAAATGATCATTGCTTTTATACGAGATGTGATTCACAAATTTTGAAACACTTGGTAGCAGCTGATATGCATTATACTGTAAGTGATCCATGCATTTTGTAATCGGTTTGGCCATGACTGCAAGGTTTCATTTATATCAGTTGGTTCTATTTTTTTCTATTTATCTTTTTATGCTAGTTTAAGACCTGCCAAAGTGTATATTTCAAGTTTTTGTAAACATCGTTTAAAGAATACGCAAACAGCAAAATTCATTGGTGCTGCATCAGGACTTTTGGGCATCCAATCTTCTTGCGTTACAAAGTAGATTTTTTGTTGACGCAAGTATGCCAGTTTGTGTTTTCAGATAAGACTGGATAAAGAAGGAAACTGGTATAAACTCAATCCGTCAAGTTTGTTTGTTTGTTTGGATTTTACGGCACATCAACACATAACTGGCCATATCGTGCCGAATGCTATAATAGGCTTAAAATATTATGTAAAACATTGTAAATGACAATAAAAATGAGCCAATTAGATCCTAGAATACAAGTTTATCTCTTTTAAATAATCAATTATGTTTTTTGATGGAATTGTATTAAAAAGTTCTTTGAGTGAATTTACAGAATAAAATCTATTACGGGCCTGTGAAAAATCATGACATTCAAGAAGAAAATGCTTGACAGTAAAATTTTCATTACAACCTACACAGAAAGGGGCATTGTCATTTAATCAAAACAATTTTCATAGGCAATTTATCAAAATCACCAAAATTTGTATCAATAGCACACGAAAAGCAGACAAATGGAATTTTGTACTGATATTAATAGAGGCCATCATGTCAATAATCTAAAAACAATTTAAGAGCTTGTTAACCAGGTGCAAGCACATATTGAAGCCAGTTGATAGCCATTATTACCGGAAAACACAGCGAAACAGTATTTGCGATCAGTCTTGAGTGTAAATGTGTTTTAAATGTGTAAATGTGTTTTGAGTTTAAATGTGTAAATGTTTTGAACACATCTGCGGATGTTTCTAAATTCAAAATTTTACCATTTTAAGTTTAAATGTTGAATTCTGCTTAAGCCGATGCTAGGGGGCGTGGACGGTAACTTGCACTTTCCAGTACCGTCCATGAACAGGCTCAATCAAACCGAGCCTGCAACATTTTCAATTTTGCCGTGTTGGGCTTTCTTTAGGGATTTTGTATTTATCTATTGTATGTATTTGGAATCCTGTCAGTCAAAGTTATTACCTTCCGTAGAAATAGCAATATACAGAAGAATATTTAAATCAGACATTAATCGTAGCTTTCATAAACCCCTGAATGATCAGTGTGACTTTAGTGCCTCTTTAAAATATGCTAGCATAGGTGAAAAGGAACAACAGGAAAATGAGTACCGAAGTGAAATAGGATAATAAAAATGTTGTAAATAGAAGTAATCGTAATTCTAAAAAAAAAAGTTACCCTTTCTGGAAGAAGTGTATGTAATGCGTGCTTTGTTTTAGAGCAAATTCTTCTCACTCCGCATAGCTTTGAATCAAGTTTACAAAATATTACTAATTTCAATTCAACTATCTCGGCACATAGGACGGTTATTGCTAGACATAGAATGAAACTGTTGCTAAAGGTGGAGACTCTGAAATTTCATCTCGTCTTCAGTCGTGTATAGCAAAAATACAGGAATCAAGGATCATTAATATCAACACTATAAAGTGTTGAAAATTGAGTACCGCTCAAGCCGGTGCTAGGGGGCGTGAGGGATGTTGCACTTATTCATTATCCCTCATGTACAGACTCAATCAAACCGAGTCTGCAATTCTTATGTTCTTTTGTTGTGATTAATGCTTCCGAGGGATCACTTTGTTTCCAGAATTTTTTACTTTTAGCGATAACTTTCAGGGACAATAAAAATAGGCAATATCACTATGCTAAAGTATTGCATGCATCATTTAAATTGACAGAATACCCTTTCACTACCTTGAGAAAGGTCATACATTTAATGAAATGAAAAGTGCAAGTTACCGTCCACGCCCCGTAGCACCGGCCTAAGCAGAATTCAACATTTAACACTAAAATGGTGAAATTTTGAATTTAGAAACATCCGCAGATGTTTTCATACGGCGGTTATTATGGAACCTTCAATGTGACACAGGAGTGCCATTCCATGAAAAGCGGCGTATGGTCCCCAAGTAAAAGAATGATTTCGCGCTAAACGAGAAAATAATGGGCGGAACTAAATAAAATGGAATTTTGAAAGGGAATCTGAGGTTATGAAATTCTGGAAACAAAGTGATCCCTCGGAAGCATTAATCACAACAAAATTACAAGAGAATTGCAGACTCGGTTTGATTGAGTCTGTTCATGAGGGATAATGAATAAATGTAACATCCCTCACGCCCCCTAGCACCGGCTTGAGCGGAACTAAATTCTCAACACTTAATAGTGCTGGCATCAATGATACCGAAGGAACAGAAAATATAACGACACTGAAGTGAAGTACGGGGCAACTTTTTACAGCAGCCACACGGCACTTGACACCTGCTCTTGTTAAGTATAAAATTCTGGAAACAAAGTGATCCCTCGGAAGCATTAATAACAACAAAATTACAAGAGACTGCGTATGAAGTAAGTATCTACCAAGTTTGTTCAAATAAAACCTTGGGGTCAAAATTGGCCCCGCCCCAGGGGGTCATTGATTTTCCCTATATACATATAGTAAAAACTTAAAAATTCTTCTAGTAAGTGTCTACCAAGTTTGTTCAAATAAAACCTTGGGATCAAAATTGGCCCCGCCCCAGGGGGTCATTGATTTTCCCTATATACATAAAGTAAAAACTTAAAAATTCTTCTTTTAAAGAACCCATGGAGCATATAGTAAAAAACTTAAAAATTCTTCTTTTAAAGCACCCATGGAGCCTGCGTATCAGAGATATGACGTCAAAAGACAAAAATATAAAGCAGGCAACACCGGCTTGAGTGGTACTCAATTCTAAACACTTAATAGAGCTGGCATCAATGCTCCCGAAGGACCAGAAAAATAATAGAGCTGGCATCAAATATAGATAGATAAATACAGAATCCCTAAAGAAAGCCCAACACGGCAAAATTGAAAATGTTGCAGGCTCGGTTTGATTGAGCCTGTTCATGGACGGTACTGGAAAGTGCAAGTTACCGTCCACGCCCCCTAGCACCGGCTTAAGCAGAATTCAACATTTAAACGTGAAATAGTAAAATTTTGAATTTAGAAACATCCGCAGATGTGTTCACACATCCGCAGATGTGTTCAATGCTCCCGAAGAACCAGAAAAATATAACAACACTGAATAAAAAAAACAAAACTTTTTTTTAGCTCATCTGTCACAAAGTGACAGGGTGAGCTTTTGTGATCGCTTTTCGTCCGGCGTCCGTCCGTAAACTTTTGCTTCAAATGACGTCTCCTCATAAACCACTAAGCCAATTTCATCCATACTTCACAGGAATGTTCCTTTGGTGGTCACCTTTAAAAATTGTTGAAAGAATTTAATTCCATGCAGAACTCTGGTTGCCAATAACATAGATAAATACAGAATCCCTAAAGAGAGCCCAACACGGCAAAATTGAAAATGTTGCAGGCTCGGTTTGATTGAGCCTGTTCATGGACGGTACTGGAAAGTGCAAGGTACCGTCCACGCCCCCTAGCACCGGCTTAAGCAGAATTCAACATTCAAACATGAAATAGTAAAATTTTGAATTTAGAAACATCCGCAGATGTGTTCATACGGCGGTTATCATGGAACCTTCAATGTGACACAGTAGTGCCATTCCATGAAAAGCGGCGTATGGTCCCCAAGTAATAAAAAGCTTGTGCCCTAAACGAGAAAACAATGGGCGGAACTAAATAAAATGGAATTTTGAAAGGGGATCAGAGGTTATGAAGCCTGCGTATCACAGATAAGACGTCAAAAGACAAATTTAAAAAGCAGGCAACATATCCTAAGGGTGATTCAACATTATTCAAGTAGGAATATTGGAACCACCCAACTAGAAAATGCCGAAAAGTTGAAACTAAAAATACTACAAGCACGACAATAATGTCGTGCTGAACGATCTTCAAGGATCGAAAATATAACATCATTGATTAAATGTACGGGGAGACTTTTTACAGCCGCCACACGGCACAAATAACACGGATGTGATCATAAAATAGATAAATACAGAATCCCTAAAGAGAAGCCCAACACGGCAAAATTGAAAATGTTGCAGGCTCGGTTTGATTGAGCCTGTTCATGGACGGTACTGGAAAGTGCAAGTTACCGTCCACGCCCCTAGCACCGGCTTAAGCAGAATTCAACATTTAAACATGAAATAGTAAAATTTTTGAATTTAGAAACATCCGCAGATGTGTTCATACGGCGGTTATCATGGAACCTTCAATGTGACACAGTAGTGCCATTCCATGAAAAGCGGCGTATGGTCCCCAAGTAATAAAAAGCTTGTGCCCTAAACGAGAAAACAATGGGCGGAACTAAATAAAATGGAATTTTGAAAGGGGATCAGAGGTTATGAAGCCTGCGTATCACAGATAAGACGTCAAAAGACAAATTTAAAAAGCAGGCAACATATCCTAAGGGTGATTCAACATTATTCAAGTAGGAATATTGGAACCACCCAACAAGAAAATGCCGAAAAGTTGAAACTAAAAATACTACAAGCACGACAATAATGTCGTGCTGAACGATCTTCAAGGATCGAAAATATAACATCATTGATTAAAATTGTA
>NW_026862898.1:0-24804 GCF_026571515.1 Ruditapes philippinarum | reverse complement strand
GATTAATTGTTTAAAATTCATTAAACTTGTCACTGCTTAATATAAATAATTTTGCAACTACCTGTAATTCAATTTAAGTCTTTCAGCAACAAATGAGACCGGTGCATTCTTTGAAATTTTTCCTAAAATTATGAATGGTATTGTTTAGATTGAAAAATTGACTTATGTAGATCTAGAAGTTTATTTTAGATATTACACTTTGTAAGGGCTAAAAGTCTGGCAGGACAGCACTCTTACGGTCTAGCTACTTGCTTCCAGCACTCCAAGGGGTTTACACTCACTTTTATTTTAACATACCTGTGTTTTACGTATTCGGAGATCGGCAGTAGATTTACTTGAATGTTCTTCTTGCTCTATATTTTGTTCAATAACTGAAATATACAAAATAACAAGAAAATTTATAAATGTCGGTCATAACATTATTATTATTCAGTTATGAGTACAGGACTGGATACGGATTAAGAGGCATGAACTTAATAAATTAATGCTTAACCTGCTGAATTTTTCAAATGGACTTGTCCAGCTTCCATTTTTGGAACTTTCCATCATCAATTTAGGGATGTCAAGATGAAAAAATTCAAAGTTTGCCAAAAGTGTAGAGCGTGGTCAGACTGCATGGATGTGTAGGCAAGCCAGGCTTCATACTGTTGGCAAATGCAAATCACTTTTGGTTCCTGAAGATTGAATGTTAAGACAATATTAAGAGCAGTGATAAATCAAAATGCAATGACTGACTGTATGCCAATGTTTCTGGCAATCATATATCTTTGTGTGAATATTGCACCTGCGTGAAAGAACACCTCTGAATAAAGATCACCATGTAAATAAAGCCACTTTTCAACAATCCATTATTGATAAAAAGAACAAAATGACCTCCAAATAAAGCCCACTTGTATAGAAAGGCCATGTTTGGTCTCGCCCTTGCATGACCTTTGTTCACAGATCTGACTGCAAATGACAAGACCAAAGTAAAATGGCCTCTTGTACCAACTCTACAGTTGAACTAAAAAATCAAATGGTCAACTTTGTTGTCTAAAATCAAACAGCATCCCTTGAGGCTTATAAAATGGTCATCTTTTGTTCACTTAAAACAAACAGGAGCCTTTTTTGCCTAAAAGGAAACTCTAAGTTGACTTTGTGTGTAAAATTAACAAACAACAGTCCTTTAACCCTTTACCACATATATACGCGAAACAACGCACTTTCGACTCCCCCCCCTTTTTTTAGGTCTCAAATAGTGAAAAAATGTCCTATTTGGGCCCCAAACATAAGTTTTCATTTGAGAAATGTTGCTAAAAAAATTGAGCACTTTTTCGGCACCGCCCACCCATCCAAAAGATACATCAGGGGGTTGCCAGAAGGGGGATGTGCCCCCTTCTGTTAGGGGGGTTTGAAGAGGGGCGGAGTCCCCCTCATCGCCAAGAAAATTTTGGACTTGTGAGAGGCTAAAAATGACCCCAGGTCGATCATAATGTAACGTTTAACCAAGGCTGAAAAGCCTTTGACTCTATCTCAATCCCTTGAGAAGTTGCAGCACTTTGAATAAATTTTGATGGAAAAAATCGAGGCAAAATAGTGATTTTTGGCAATTCTGAGATGTCCCCTCGTTGCCATGGTAACAGGAAATTTAAGACTGAGCATGTCGTTACAAAGGCAATGGTCCAGTCAACATTTGTGCCAAGTTTGATTAGTATTGAAGCATTTTTCATAGTTTCATAGCAGTTTGAACTTGTAACAGGAGGCTTTTCAGTGAAAACGGCCATTTTTCACAATATGCTCATGGGGGGAAAGGGTTAAGTGTTTACAAAATGGTCAACTTTGCTGTCTAAAGAACAAAACATCAGCATTTCTTTCAATTAAACAAAAATATGACATTTCTTTGAATACCATAAGCAACTACCTTGTCTTGTGTTCTAATTTAAGTAATTCATCCTAAATAAACTTGCTGCCAATTATCTTGTTTTAAATACACAGCTGCCTTTTACTGACTAAATTGCAAAGACCATCTATCTTGCCTTATAAAACAAATTCAATTGTCTACAGTACAAATACATTTTTTGTCCTAAAACTTTATACAATTTTGTACTTTGTTCTTGTCAAGGCACCAAAACTTCCTTTTATATATAGCTTAAAATAGACCACCCCCTCCCTCGCACTTGTCTTAAACACCAGCTTCCTCTTATGTTTGTGTAAAATTCTTCAGCAAACTGCCAATCTAATCTTTTTTTATATATGAGCCACGCCATGACAAAACCAACATAGTGCGTTTGCGACCAGCATGGATCCAGACCAGCCTGCGCATTCGCGCAGTCTGATCAGGATCCATGCTGTTCGCTTACCAACTCTATTACAAGTAGAGAAACTGATAGCAAACAGCATGGATCCTGATCAGACTGCGCGGATGCCCAGGCTGGTCTGGATACATGCTGGTCACAAACGCACTATGTTGGTTTTGTCGTGATGCGGCTCATATTTTCTTAGAGAGTTTTCAATGGGGATATGCATTCTGCAAACCGATTTGTACATCTAGTCTACAAATAATGTGAACCGCATTTGCAATCAATTATTCATAAACATTTAACAGGAAAAGCACTTAAAACTCTTTAGTTGACACTCTTTAATTGTCTAGCAAACAATATCTAATACATTGTATAGTACAACTACACCACAATATTGTCAACTGGAATAATTTCATACATAGCGAGGTTTTTAGTCAGTTGACACCTGAGGTACTAAAATAGTCACCAGACACCAGGCATTAGTGTTCGAGCTAAAATTCTAGGCATAGCACAGTCACAATTTTTCCTTGCACTTCAATTTTAAATCAACATAAGTATCACCAGTCTTCTTGCACCTCTCTTTGAGAATATGATCTTGCAGTGAAAAATGTTTGCTTCTCAACCAAGAGATTGTTAGTCCGAGCCTATAACTTGGTGACATCACCATGTCTCCTCATATGACACCAGTACCAATAATTATGTTCCAGGAAACAGACTTAACTGGTTCAAACAAGCCTTATTGCTTTCATGACAATTATTAAATGAGTTAAAATACATATACATGTTTCAACCCATACCCTACTTTAACCTAGAGATATACAATCTTTGCTACCAGTATAGAGCCAGGCCAGCCTTAAACTCTGTGCAGTCTGACCAAGCTCGTTACTATCGGCCGGCTAACTTTAAAGTACATTGTAAACTATATGACTAGAAATATTGCTATTAACTGTGGTCAAACCTTGCCAATCGTTGTTTCAATGGCATATGTTCACTTTGGTGCAATGACTGGTTAACTCCTATTAAATATATAAGGGCATAACCTATTACTGCACTAAGGTGACAGAACTTTGACTCCAAGACAAAAATTACATTCTACTGTTTGATTATTGTCTCAAAGAAAATAATGTCTGCCTTTTTTAACATGGAGTATCATACAATACTATACATTTGACATAATGAGATTTTGTACAGATAACAAAAAGAGACTGGAAAAACTAAATGTTTTCTGGATAAACTTGATACAAGTTAGAAAAATCTATAATTGAGCGCTGCAGCTAGTCTGACAATAATTTGATTTTTTTGTGCTAAACTATAGTTTCTACATGACTGAATTCATAAAAAAATCTAAAGAAGAAAACAGAATATAAGCAATCTTTTCTTGTTTAATTCCATACTTGGGATCTAGAGTGCTTAGAATTAGGGACAGTTTTATTGCCATCAATTCAAGAATGTTGAATCAATTTTTTCTGGAAAAGAAATTGGCTTGGTTTGGTCTGAGACCCTGGTTTGGTCTGTGACCCTGTGACAGAACTGTATATGGTATTTGAATAGTTTCCTAACATAAAAGAATCCAAAGTCCCTGAAGTGTGCTGGTGATTGGGAGTGACCTAAAATTTTACCGAGTTAATCTTGAAAAAATTATATATTACATCTCTAATCAACTAGACAAATCTTATTTTGGTACTTGGATTACTTGGATGAGCTCCGATGATGTAAGCCTGCTTTAATAATTACACTACTAGAGCTTATTAAATGTTTTCATTTACCATTATATAGAGCTCATTTAAGGTTTCATTTTAACCGCTTGAGCTCCTAAAGCTTTTATTTACCAAATGGAGCTCAGTAACTTCTATTTACCACAAGAGCTCTAAAAAAAAAGTTAAATTAGGATTAAAGCTTTGTGAAGTGAGATCAAGTTAGGTGATAAGTGACAGTGATCATATTGATCATAATTCCCCTCTATTATGTGACAGATATCCCATCTCTCTGTATCAGGAAATTTCTCTCATCAATCCGCAAACAATACCCTAATTGAACTAGCATTTATGCTATTCTCACGGTGAAGTACTTCTTACAATAACACCATTGATTTTTTTTCCCTCATGCTTTATAAGTCTCTTTAGAAACACAGCATTGAGATATGGAGGGAAAAGACCTCGCTGAATAAAAAAATAAAACTTGGCTGATATGATGCATAATTATAAATATGAAAGAAAAATGAGACATGGTCCAAACTTTTTGGCACTTACTCAACTATTGTCTCAAGAAAGAAATCCATTAAGTTCAAGATGAGGGAAACCAATGAAGGGAAAAAAACGTCTGCAACAGGTAAAATGGTCGTCTTGCAGACACAATTATTGGCAGACTTATTAGTGATAATAAGGAAATTGAATGAATTGATTCCCTTTTCCATCTAAAGAGATCTTAATTTTGTACTTACTGAATGCCCTCCTAACAATGTTTCTTACCCATGCTCCTGGTGTATTAATTTTAATGCACGGTACCTTAAAGTTTCTTCTTTTTTTTCAAAACCAAACCTAACCAAACGTTTATCAAAAAGACAACTAATCTATACAGAAAATCATGAAACAAAAGAAA
The DNA here is from genome assembly GCF_026571515.1 of Ruditapes philippinarum. NCBI lineage: Eukaryota > Metazoa > Mollusca > Bivalvia > Venerida > Veneridae > Ruditapes > Ruditapes philippinarum. The sequence goes on along the minus strand of NW_026862898.1, from coordinate 19,927 downwards.
CAAAAGTATATTTTCTTTATACCATCTTCTTGCTACAAGTCATCAAACAAACAACAAATTACATACAAATAACTAATCCCTACAGCTTAGGGAGCAGTTGTTAAGCAGTGTGGTTAAGGTTTCTGCCTCTCAACCCAGAGATTGTGAGTTTGAGCTGTACAGAAAAGGTCGGGTTGCATTTATATTCCAAATATCATGAGACTGTGATGTTACAAAAAATGTTGACCATTGACCATTTATGTCAAAAATTTAACTAAGTCGGTAAACAGGAAGTGGATGAGCGACAGACCTGAGAGCAAATCCCACGGTATGGGACCATGTGCCAATGCTGTATGCCAAATATCAAGAGGCTGTGATTAGTAGTTGCTGAGAAAACTGTTACGAAAATTTCCTACCATTGACCATTAATGTCGAAAATTTAACTTTAAAGTTGTTAAACAGGAAGTGGATGAGCCACAGACCTGAAATCTAATACAACAGTATGGGAAAGACATTTTCAGTTAAAATTAATCCCTTCAATGTAATAAACTATGAAAAATCAAAGGTCATTTCCATAACAAAACAAGAATTTGTAACAGAGTTACCAACGTCCCCCGCCTCAGGGAAGTTTTATATGAAGCATAAAATCAATGCTAGATCTGCAAATGCAACAATAAATTTATTAAAGAAATAAAATGAAACACTGAATTTAAAAATCTATCATGTTAAGCTTTGACCTCTAACTGTGACCTTGACCTTGGAGGTAGGGACACTGGTGTTACGCATGACATACATCTTATCATTGTGAATATTTGTGCCAAGTATTTTCAAAATCCCTTGATCTATGAAGAAGTTATGGATGGGACACAAAATATACCATATAACAGACTATGTTATTTTGACCTCTAAGTGTCACCTTGACCTTGGAAGTAGGGGTGCAGGTGTTGTACTTGACATATCGTCTTATTATTGTGACTATTTGTGCCAAGTTATTTCAAAATCCCTTGAACTATGAAGAAATTCTACATTGGACACAATATATACCCTTAAAAAGGCTATGTTAACTTTTGACCTCAAAATGTGACCTTGACCTTGGAGGTAGGGATGCTGGTGTTGCGCATGACACATCGTCTTATTATAGTGACTATTTGTACCAAGTATTTTCAAAATCCTTTGATATAAGAAAGAGTTATGGACCGGACACAAATTATACCCTATAACAGACCATGTTAATCTTTGAACTCCAAGTGTGACCTTGACCTTGAAGGTTGGTGACCGATTGTTGCGCATGACACATCATCTCATTATTGTGAACAATTGTGGCAAGTATTTACAAAATCCCTTCAAAGTTATAAAAGTTATAGACCGGACACGAGATATACCCTCAAATAGACAATGTTGACCTTGAATGAGCAAGTGCGACTTTGACCCTGGAAGTAGGGGTCTGGTTGTTGCGCATGACACATCGTCTTATTATAACAAACATTTGTGCCAAGTTATTTTAGATTCCTTCAATAAATGACAAAGTTATGGAACGGACACGAAATATACCCTGTAACAGACTATGTTAATCTTTGACCTCCAAATGTGACCTTGACCTTGGAGGTAGGTGACCGGTTGTTTCGCATGACACATCTTCTCATTATTGTGAACAATTGTGGCAAGTATTTACAAAATCCCTTCAAAGATAAAAAAAGTTATGGACCGGACACGACATATACCCTCAAATAGACAATGTTGACCTTGAATGGGCAAGTGCGACCTTGACCCTGGAGGTAGGGGTCTGGTTGTTGCGCATGACACATCGTCTTATTATAACAAACATTTGTGCCAAGTTATTTTAGATTCCTTCAATAAATAAAAGTTATGGACCGGACAGGAAAGTGTGACTGACGGACAGATGGACGGACGGACGGAGCCTATTTCTATATCCCCCTTTTTTCTTCGGAAAGGCGGGGGACAATAATACTAAAACAAACACCATCTTTTCATTGGAACAAGAGAAACATTTTCATAATTTTTTAAACTTTAGCAGTCTTAAGGCCTGTTTTATCATAGACAGGATATATTATCATGGAAAGATGGAAAGATACATTTCTCATTTTTGTTCTGTACTATATCTTATCCCTAGCTTTTAATGATTTTACCACCACTACTATGACAAGTGGAGGCGGACAAGACAGTAATGAACAGACAATTTCTTTGAGATCATCAACATTAATCAATTGAATATCTAAAAGTGGCTAACACACAAGCAGTAAAAAATGTTGCACCAATTATTTATTAACTCAAAGCGAGATGAAATTTCCTGAATCATTCTTCTTCCAATGAAAAAAAAAATCTTCCTATTATAATGTGCAGAATTCCCAGAACTGTAAAACCCTCTAATCCATAATAAAGAAATTCCATTTTTGGAACTGTTAATATCAATTTTATGGATACATAGATGGAATTTTGAAGTTTGTCAGCCAACAGTAAGACTTTATGAAGAAGCAGGAAAAACTATCCAATTAGCTCAATAGGTATAGCGTTGGACTGTGAATCGGGCGATCCGGATTCGAATCCCAGACAGTGCAGTTCACTTTTGTTGTGATTGATCATGAAATCTTTTCTTAACCGTCATTTGCACTGTACCTGACTGCTCTGGCATATAATGAAGTTTTCAGTTCTTTGCGAAAGTGAAGACAACTAGTACTGGTAAACTGCTTGACAGCCTGCCGAGGAACGATGCATTGGCTGAACTATGCTCTGGTATTTCTAATTCAATGTGGCTTACTACCGTGATGTGAAGTAGAAACTACCAAGACCACATGAAAAAGCAGGCTAGTCTGGCTCTATAACAGTGACAAAGCTTTATAAATCTTCTGTTCAATTAGGGTAAGGGATGATACTGGTATTTTGGAAACCTAAATTTGATATCCTATTAAAATCTGTCATGTTCTTAACTTACTCTTATTAGGCAATTAACCTGTTCAATCAGGTATTTCCTATTTTTAAGTTTTGAGGCAGGCATCATGCGAAAGTAATACCTAAACCTTTAACCTATTACAAGAAATCTTACCATAATTTACCTGTATGCCACAACCATAATCTGGCATTATTACAGAATATATCAATCATATAAATATTATAAGGCAGGCAATCCCAAAATGATCTCTAAACCTTTAACTTTATGAAATATCTTAAAATTATGAGTTTACTTCATGGCTGCTTTTTATAAGAGATACTGTCTATGTAAAGAAAATAACAGATTTACAGCTCTTGAACAATTCTACAAGTTGTCTTTCCTTGGCTGAATTGCATATTGTTTTCATGAATTCTCTCCATGAATATTTAACCACTGTTTCAGAGTTTTCTAAATGAAACTCACTTCAGAAATTTTCATTGCCATACCGAAAAAAAACAAACAAAAAAACGTCTTGATCTAATCTGCATTTAATTCAGTAGGATACAAAACTTTTCCCAAGCTGAGCATTCAGTGAAGGATATTAAAGAAAACACAGGAACCCGATCAATAGAAGAATAAACATGCCCAATATCTGCTGCTCCCCCCCTACATTCATTGTCTTTAAATCATCATACATGCAAATGCTGCACAACAATACAAACTAAAAAACCTGTCAGCATTGATTTCACCACAACTTGATATTTTGTATAAGGAAGTACATGTAATTATACTTGCTGGTGACAAATTTACCAAAACATGATCCAACACGAATAAAACACAGAGAATCATTAATACTTAAAAGATTTGTGAAATCTCCACCCAATGTCCTTAAACTTACAATCTTAAGTGCAAATTAAGTTTCAATTTCAGGCAATGATGTTGAGGGTAATTGTGTTTCAGAAAAGAGGAAGAGTACATTTGAGCCGCCTCACGACAAAACCAACATAATGGGTTTGCGACCAGCATGGATCCAGACCAGCCTGCGCATCCGCGCAGTCTGATCAGGATCCATGCTGTTGGCTATCAGTTTCTCTACTTGTGATAGGGTTTGTAAGCGAACAGCATGGATCCTGATCAGACTGCGCAGATGCGCAGGATGGACTGGATCCATGCTGGTCGCAAACCCATTATGTTGGTTTTGTCGTGACGCGGCTCATTTAAACCCAAGAAATGCTTAAAAACCCTTAATAGTGGTGAAACAATAATGCATTTGTGAAAAAATGCTATGCCACCGCATTAATATAACAGATGAAGACTTTTTTTGTTACTTTACAATTGAACTTTGCCATAATGCAGTAGTGTCTAGTGAATGTGGAGGTCAAGGTCATATTTCAGCATGTCAAATCATTAGACTCATGTGCAGATGCTTTCTAAAGTTCAAGCCATCTACAAAGGATCTCCTTAAATTAAAATACAGTACTTTTTAATTCAGAAAGCACTCAGATTAACTCTACTGGCGGCAACTGAATATACTCATGCTACCAGTGCAGACTTAAAGATCAGCCAGCACATCCATGCCGTCAAATAATGGTCTGCACTGTTAGCTATAGGTCTGTACAATTTATTTTTGAAACTTTCTGTAAAAAGGGATGAATGGTAATTGTAATTTGTAATTGGGCGAGTCTATTCAGATAAATAAGGTGGTTTGGGTTAAAGTGCCATCATGATCCAAACTTTCATCACATGAAAGCTTGCTATTTACACCATGTATTGACTTGAAAGACTTAAGGCATTAACTAATCCGTAATTTTTATGTGACACATAAAAAGAAATTTATCTCAAAAATCTAGAAATGGCCTTAAAATATCTTGGCACAGGGTTGATATTTGAAACTAAGCTACAGATAAAAGTTTCTTGAACAAACAGAAAAAAGAGTCCCTCAAGGACTCATTTATATTCAAAGTTTGATAGTATTGTCTCATTGAAAACATTAAAAACATCAAGGGACATGTTACCAGCATTTTTGTCAATCCTTTACTGTCTGTATTACCTAATAAAATCAAGATGAATCAAAACATTGTTCTGTCAATAAGCTGAAGTACAAATGAAGTATTATTCTTCACATGCTTGTATAAAAAAATTAAAATGGAGTTTTGCTTGCGTGTCCCCTTAAATGAATTTCATGTACTTAAGATACTTAGAGAAATAAAAATAGACTAAATTGGGAAGAAGTGTACAAAATGATGTTTTGCCATTGATGAAATCATGGCATAGGACTGAATTGGGAAAAGATGTACAAAATGATTTTTTGGCCATTAATAAAATCACGGCCAAGACTGAACTGGAAAAATATGTACAAAATCATTTAAATGCCATTGATAAAACCATAGCATAAGATTGAATTGAAAAAAAATGTACAAAATGACAATTTGCCATTTATGAAGTCAACTGCATAAGACTGATATACAAAATGAATTTTGTCATTCATCACATTATGGCATTTAAATGAATTGGGGAAAAAAATGTTTAAAATGACTTTGCCAATAGTAAATGATGTAAGACACAATTGGGAGAGGAAACAATATCAAAGAAATGAATTTTTTGGGGGATGCCAATCATTTTCTTTCTAAAATTGCAACCTTATTCAACCCTATCCATCACGAACCTTGTAAGTTTTGAATTATTCTCCAAGCATTTAATCGCTGAACAAAATTGCTTTTTTTTTTTCAATTCAGATTTATTAAGCATTTTCCAGTGAAGAGAGAAAAAACTCTTCATGAGAAACTTGCTGAAAAAACGGCACATCACGCAATTTTCCTCCAACATTTCTGATTGAAAAAAGTTGAAGATGATAATTTTTTACTTAAAGCACAATACTTGAAATGATTATTTTCATTATAGTTCAAAATTCAAAATGTATTTCAAATTTGAAACCCATAAAGCAATGCATGAAATAAAAAATACCCTGTAGAATTTTCAGCCATGGAATAATCATAGTTTAAGGCTACAGAATTTATCATAGTTATCATAACAGCAATTTTCTAGCTTTCTTAAACAAACCGCTGTATTTCAGCTTATATAATGACACAGACTGTTCGCAGTGACAGGGAAAACATCAGGAGTTATATCTCAAATATATACTTCATGTGAAAGGTTACATGTTTATCAAGCTATGATTATCAGACAAAAATGCATTCATCATAAACTTATGTAATCATTTTTACAACCTTCTGTGTCTCTGCAAGGCACTAAAACTGCAGTGACGTATTTCTCCTAAATATATGTCTCACAATTTTTAACAGAAGCTCGCCCATGTATGCTTTAGACAGGGTGCGTTAATAAGAGTAAATACTGTATATATTTCCAAAACGTGATAAAAGAGGGAAAAAAGATGTGATATTGTGTCTAGTCGCCATTGCGTTTCATGACCATAAAATGATCTGTACGAATACAGAGGGATCAATACAGAATGTTGGGCCAGCTATAGAAATCAAAGCGCTGAAAGCACTGATGTATTCGCTGCGCATTATAAATACATATGTGTCTTACTAAAAATGTTGCAATTGTAACGAATAAAGGAATATGGGCCACTGAATTACAGATTATCAATCTGATAGAGACATTATTTAACACTGGTTGTTGAATATTACATTGAAAGAGGGAAAGAAATAAGAATAAACTAAATGAGAACATCTTTATTACATTATCTAAGTGGTACAATAAAATATACATCCAAAATATGAATGCATGCAGTACATTCATGACTAGATCCTTAACATGATGAGAGAATTATGTTATAATGAATATATATACAGTAACAATACCTAGAATACTATATTGCTACATAAGCTTCAAATGTAATGACAGACAGATTACCTAGCTAAAACATTTCAGTTTTGATGAAAAGTGAAACTTGGAACATGTTAATTTCATGAAATTTAAGAAGAAAATATAGGTATTTTTGTAAAATACGTTAATTTTAAAAATTTCTGAGATTAAAAAAATACAAAAAAAAGTACTTTTAATAGTTTGAGTATTATATTTTTAATTAGCCTGTAACAGTCAAAAATAAATTTTAAAAGTCTGTTATTTACTTTTTTGCAAAGAAACATTACAAATGGAATGGGAGTATGAGGAAATGGCTTTAATAATGCAAAACAAGCAAAATGGGACAATAAGAGAAAAGGATGGTTGTAATATCTAATCTTTTTTTACCTACTGTGACCTTATCATGCAAAAGACCAAATTAATTTTAAGCGTTCTTGCACACAGTAAATGAGAATTTTTGACGTTTTCAAACTGAGTAGTTTAATATGACATTATTGAAATATGGATGATGGACAGACCAGTAATCTTTGACTGTCTGTAATAGCTGAGCTTTTGCTAATGTGAGCTAAAAAAATGAGAATACTGATGTCAAGGATGATTCAATAATATCCATATTTAAGAAAACACAGCTTTAAAACCAATTGCAATATTGATATACAAGAGGGCCATGATGGCCCTAGTTGCTCACCTGTATAAAGGCTCCCGTAGCGGGGCCAGTTTAAACCCGAGGGCTTTTATTTGAACAAACTTGGTAGACACCCATTAGAAGATGTTTCATGCTAAACATCTAAGGTCTAGCTGGTCAAGTTTTTTTTTACACATAGTTAAAAACAATGACACACCTGGGGCAGGGCCAGTTTGGACCCCAAGGGCTTTTATTTGAACAATCTTTGTAGACACTTTCTAGAAAATGTTTCATGCTTAATATCTGAACTCTAGCTATTCAGATTTTTTGAAGAAGATTTTTAAGTTTTTGCTATACACATTTAAGGAAAATCAATGACCCCCGGGGTGGGGCCAATTTTGACCCCAGGGCTTTTATTTGAACAAACTTTGTAGACACTTACTAGAAGATGTTCCATGCTTAATATCTAAACTCTAGCTATTTGGTTTTTTTTCAAAGAAGATTTTTAAGTTTTTGCTATACACATATAAGGAAAATCAATGACCCCCGGGGCGGGGCCAATTTTTACCCCAGGGCTCTTATTTGAACAAACTTGGTAGACATCCATTAGAACATGTTTTATGCTAAATATCTTAGCTCTAGCTCTTTTGGTTCTTTAAAAGAAGATTTTTTAAGTTTTTACTATATGCATATAGGGAAAATCAATGACCCCCTGGGGCGGGGCCAATTTTGACCCCAGGGCTTTTATTTGAACAAACTTGGTAGACACCCATTAGAAGATGTTTCATGCTAAATTTCTTAGCTCTAGCTCTTTGGGTTCTTTAAAAGAAGAATTTTCAAGTTTTTACTATATGCATATAGGGAAAATCAATGACCCCCTGGGGCGGGGCCAATTTTGACCCCAGGGCTTTTATTTGAACAAACTTGGTAGACACTAACTAGAAGATGTCTCATGCCAAATATCTAAGCTTTAGCTCTTTGGGTTTTTTAGAAGAAGATTTTTAAGTTTTTGCTATACACATATAAGGAAAATCAATGACCCCCGGGGCGGGGCCAATTTTTACCCCAGGGCTCTTATTTGAACAAACTTGGTAGACATCCATTAGAACATGTTTCATGTTAAATTTCTTAGCTCTAGCTCTTTGGGTTCTTTAAAAGAAGAATTTTCAAGTTTTTACTATATGCATATAGGGAAAATCAATGACCCCCTGGGGCGGGGCCAATTTTGACCCCAGGGCTTTTATTTGAACAAACTTGGTAGACACTAACTAGAAGATGTATCATGCCAAATATCTAAGCTTTAGCTCTTTGGGTTTTTTAGAAGAAGATATTTTAAGTTTTTTTTCTTTTGGTTGCCATGGCAACCAGTGTTCTGCATGGAATTAAATTCTTTGAACAATTTTCAAAGGTGACCACCAAAGGAACATTCCTGTGAGGTTTGGATGAAATTGGCTTAGTGGTTAATGAGGAGATGTCATTTAAAGTAAAAGTTTTTGATCGGACGGACAACAAGCGATCACAAAAGCTCACCCTGTCACTTTCTGACAGGTGAGCTAACAAGAGCTGTCGGTAGGACAGCACGCTCGACTACTCTAAGTGCTTGATAGCAAAAGAGCCTTGATAATGTTAAATCTTTTAAGTTCACAAAAGGGCTAATTTTTTTTTTTATAAATTCATGTTATAGGCCTTAGAGAGAGTCTAATTATACAGTATTGGCTTGACTATTCGGAAGGAAATGTCACAAGGGTGTCTTATTGAGTATAATAATATTTAAATTACCTATGAATACATAAATTTGACAGAAAAGGTACAAAGGCTTATTATTAAGATGTTTTATCAAGTAAATCACTGCTTTATTATCATGAATGCATAAAAGTGTCCCAAAAAAGGCACAAACCCTTCAGTAGTTGTTGATATAACAGCTTACAAGCAAAACTTTACCATGAATTTCTAAGTTGAAAAAAGGGGAAAAAAATCCACCTAAATGCAAGATAGAATTATGGATCTTGTCAGTGACCTACAATTATGACCCTAAATCATATGTGAAGTTTTAAATAAAATTCAGGGTTGCCAGCACTTTGGTGAAATAAAATTCCCTGACTTTTCCCTGACTTTTCACTGACCAATTCATTTTTTTCACTGACCAAAATCGTCAAACACATAAACGTCCTCCTGACCTCCCCTTTTAGCCGTCCAATCCTCCCATTATATTTTTGCATGTAAACTTGTATTTATTTTCCAAAATATAAAACATTTACATCAAAGTAATGATTCAAACATTGTGTTCTACTATTTTAACTATTTCTATTCAAATACAGTGTGACTGTTGGTCAGTGAAACATATGACATGAAAATCAGAAGAATCATAATATAAGCATCTGTATTAGAAATCACATAAGTCACTCTTTCCTTCCCAGTAGTAACACATAAAACACCAAGACTATAAGAGTAATACTTGTATGACAAAACTTAAAATTAAAACATCTCTAAACTATAAGAACAATAAACATTTAACACAGTTACTTGTATAAGGCATCATGATAAACTCCACTGATTGTGAAAACAAGAACATAGGGCTCATTTTGGCATATCATGAAATAATCACAATAAAATTAAAGACTTTGAATGAGTGAAGTAAGTTAGTGTGAAAAAAAGTTAGAGTGAAAAACATAGCATTGCATAATTTAACCAGTTTCATCATGTTTGCAAGACAAATCCTCTTGTACAATTTCTTAGTGTCAAAGCAAAAAGCAAAGAAGGGCTTTTAATTACTAACAAAATCTAGTCAGTATACATGTATACCAAACTACCATATTGGCATATAACCTGCTTTGATTTTTGCTTTGACACTAAAAAATTGTACAAGAATATTAGTCTTGCAAACATGATGGAAACTGGTTAAATTATGCAACAGAAATTACGTATTAGTCAGCTCTGGAGACAAGGGTTGCAAAGCCTTTCAGTCTTTAGGCTGAATGATGTTCTAAGGTAAATAATGGGTATTATAATCACTAAGTTGACATATAATGCTTCTTAATATCATAGTTTACTGTTATTTGAATTTAATACTATCTGTGAGAGTGATAAAGTCAAATATTAAATGCCTAAAGACTGCCATAGCCAAGAAAGACCTTCAATGCGCATATTTTTCGACCTTTGAAATAATTTTTCCCTGACTTTTCACTGACTTTTCAGGATTTTCATTTTTCACTGACCAAATTTCAAAATTCCCTGACAATTCCCTGACCTTGAAAAAATACCCAATTTCCCTGACTTTTCAAGTCTGCTGGCAACCCTGTAAATTTCTTTAATAGTTATTGAGATATGTAAAACTTGCATGTAAACATTAACCAAGAGACTAAGTAGAAAAGGGGATATGAATCAGCCTTAATGCAAGATAGAGTTATGGAACTTGGTCAGTGACATACAATTATGACCTTCCAATTATGACCCTAAGTGCATGTGTAAAGTTTCAAGTAAATATCTTTGAAAACCTTTAACCACAGTTCTAAGTTTCAAAGGGGCAAATAATTCTGCAAATATTGCAGGCAGAGTTATGCAATTTCGCAAACTGATGTACATTGTTACTATAAAAAAGTATTTTAAATTTCAATTGAATATCTCAAGCAATAATTGAGATATTTGACTTTACAAAAAAACTTTAACCAAAATTCTAAGTTCCAAAGGGGCATAATTCTGTCAATATTGTAGGCAGAGTTATCTAACTTGTCAATCTGATGTACCTTGTTAGTATCAATAAGTATTGTAAGTTTCAATTAAATATCTCCAGCAATAATTGAGATATTTGACTTTACAAAAAACTTTAACCAAAATTTCTAAGTTAAATAGGGGCATAATTCTGTCAATATTGTAGGCAGAGTTATCCAACTTGTCAATCTGATGTACCTTGTTACTATAAATAAGTATTGTAAGTTTCAATTGAATATCTCAAGTAATAATTGAGATATTTGACTTTACAAAAAACTTTAACCAACGCAGACGCCGATGCTGACGCCGACGCGACTACAATAGCTCTCATATTCTTCGAATAGTCGAGCTAAAAAGTAAACAATGTATATTATCTATGCCCCTCGTTAAAACATGATAGAAATTAACGTAGTGGACTAAACATTACAGAACCGAGCCTTTCATTGCTGATGGATAGGTGCTCATCTGATGCTTTATAAAATACATGTAGTACCCCCATTAAATATGACCCTCCGACAAAAAAAGACAAAAAATCCTAGATCTCTAAAAACTTATTGAATTTGAAATCGGGGTAGTGTGAAAACTAATTGTTGAAAAAATCAAGAAGTTTAAAACTAAAATTGCATAAAAAATTATCTGGAGCTCTGGCTGATGATTCTAAAGTATGTTCAGCAGGAGATGTGTATGAACATATTAAAATATAAGACAATATGCTTTGTTTCATGGTCAAAATGACCTGTTGACACTATAATGAGCGTAGATCACATTTGTACACAAATTTCTAATAAAAAACAAAAACAAACAATATTGATGACTTTTTTAAAAAAAAAAAAAGGCATAAATGTAATTATAAAACTGTAATGCATACATAATATTGTATAGTTTTTTTTTTATAAAAAAGATGTTATTATATCTATGACTTGTAATAAAAAGTCTCGAATTTTCGAGAATTCTATAGAGAGACCACTTTATTAAGAGACCACTTTTTGGCAGTCCCTTGAGTGGTCTCTTAATACAATGTTGACTGTACAATGTAAATCATAAAACAATGCTACAATGCTACATAACTAAGGTATTATCAAATTATATAATGATTAAGACATTATGGATTGAAATGATAGAAAAACAAGCAAATGTAAAATGAACATAAAAAATTATATACATGTAACACTATTGACCATAAGAAACAGTTAAGTCAAACAAATGTAATAGTTATTATGCATTTAAATTTGGGGTGTAGTGTCATGTTTCTTCGGGAAATTGAAGTCAAAATAGTTCTCAGAAATCAAATATTTCTCTGACAAAGATAGAAATGTTATGAAGCATGTAAAGCTCCCACTAAACTTTCTTATATAACTCTAGTGCAATCACTGTTTGTTTTACTTTGACTAGAATCAAAAAAGATACCTTTGTTTACAGTTTGTGTCCAACAATGATAATAGCATAATACATAAATATTATCTTGTCACTTTCGTGCCTGGTTTATATAAAAAAGACAATTTCTAAAGTAAAGGAATGAATGTACAAGTTTGTTTTGTGCATGTTAAGAACAACTTAAGCATGTACATAAAAAGATACTGGGAACATGGTATTTTAAAGGTATTATAAGTAGATTTCAAACAATAATAAATGAATGATTTCAAAATTAAAAAAAAAAAAAAATGGGTCAAAGACAGAAAAGGTCCGGGTTGCATTTCTATACCAAAATATCCATGATGCTGTAAATGTTTTGAAAAATATTTACCACTGACCATTAATGTGGAAAATTTAAATAAGACAGTTAACAGGAAGTGGATGAATGAAAGACTTGAAATCGAATCCCACAGTATAAGACCATGTGTCAATGCTGTTTTGTCAAATATCAAGAGCCTGTGATAAGTAGTTGCTAAAAAATCTGTCACAAAAATTTCCTACCATTGACCATTAATGTTGAAAATTTAAACGGTAAATGGGCTTGGTGAGCGACAGACCTGAAATCAAATCCGACGGTATGGGACCCACGTCAATACTGTATACCAAATATCAAGAGGCTGAGATAAGTTGGTATGGAAGACAAAACTATGAAACTAAGAACGTTTGTTTACATAAATTCCATGAATAAGTTCAAGTGGGGGGGGGTGTAATTCTGGAAATAGTCATGTTTGTCACACAACATATGTGTAATGATAAGAAATATAAACAAGAGGGCCATGATGGCCCAAAGTCGCTCACCTGTATATAGGCCCCCGGAGCGGGGCCAGTTTAAAAACTCGGGGCTTTTATTTGAACAATCTTGGTTGACACCCATTCAAAGATGTTTCATGCTAAACATCTAAGGTCTAGCTAGTTGGGTTTTTTAAAAGAAGATTTTTTCAAGTTTTTTTCTTTACACATATAGTTAAAAACAATGACACACCTGGGGCAGGACCAGTTTTGATCCCACGGCTTTTATTTGAACAATCTTGGTTGACACCCATTCGAAGATGTTTCATGCTAAACATCTAAGGTCTAGCTAGTTGGGTTTTTTAAAAGAAGATTTTTTCAAGTTTTTTTCTTTACACATATAGTTAAAAACAATGACACACCTGGGGGAGGACCAGTTTTGAATCCCACGGCTTTTATTGAAACAATCTTTGTAGACACTTACTAGACAATGTTTCATGCTTAATATCAGAACTCTTGCTATTCAGGTTTTTTCGAAGAAAATTTTTAAGTATTTGCTATACACATAATAAGGAAAATGAATGACCCCCGGGGCGGGGGCAATTTATGACCCAGGCTTTTTATTTGAACAACTTGGAAGACACTCGCTAGAAGATGTTTCATGCTTAGTATCTAAACTCTAGCTATTTGATTTTTTCAATCAAAAAAATCTTTTAAGTTTTTGTTATATGCATATAAGGAAAATGAATGACCCCCAGGGTGGGGCCAATTTTGACCCCTGGGCTCTTATTTGAACCAACTTGGTAGACATCCATTAGAACATATTTCATGCTAAATATCTTTAGCTCTAGCTCTTTACATCTTAAAAAGAATTTTTTTAAGTTTTTTACTATGCTGCATATAGGGAAAATCAATGACCCCCTGGGGCGGGGCCAATTTTTGAACCACAGGGCTTTTATTTGAAACAAAACTTGGTAGACAACCATTAGAAGATGTTTCATGGCTAAAATACTCTTAGCTCTAGCTCTTTGGGTTCTTTTTAAAAGAAGATTTTTTTAGGGAAAATTTCAAAGAGACCGTCCCGGGGCCGATTTTTAATTCTAGGAACAAAATTAGAACAAGTTTGGTTTTGGACCTATAGGTGATACCATAGACCAAATATCAAAAAGCTCTAGGCCATTTACTTTCAGACCAGAAGATTTTTGCAAGTTTTCACTATATGTATGTAATGAGAATCAATGACCCCGCCGGCCATTATTTTGAACAATCTTGATAGAGGTCTACTACACAATGTTTCATGCCAAATATCTAATCTGTAGCCTTGCCAAATCAGAGAAGAAGATTTTTTTAGATTTTACTATATACATATAAGGAAAAACCTATGACCCCCAGGGCGGGGCCAATTTTTGACACTAGGGACAAAATTTGAACAACTTTGGTAGAGGACCCCATAATGATACCATATACCAAAAAAATGCAAAGCTCTGGGCCCATGTACTTTCAGACAAAAAGATTTTTTAAATTTTGTTTTTTGAAAATCCTTTTCTGGCCCCTATGACCTACATATGCAACAGACCGGAACCATTTGAACAACTTTGAAAGGGGCGGCCACCCAAGGATCATTTCTGTAAAGTTTGGTCGATGTGCAGTCATTGGTTTCAGAGGAACGATGGTTGTTTATGTTAAAAGTTGACGACGCACGACGACGGACACAGGGCCATCACAATAGCAACACCCTAAGCATTGCTCAGGTGAGCTAAAAAGTAAATTTAAATTACTTATAATATTTCTTTAAAAAAAAGTTCAAAGGGGATATTAACCTGGAAATTATTGCTTTAAGAGTAAATTATGAACCTAGTCACAATAAGATGTAATTGATGATTTATGGAATATGTATTTGAAGTAAGAGGTAGATGCCTTGAAACTAAAAAAGTCATAGTAAAAAATAATATTTTTCAAGTAAAAAAAATATCTGTGTGGAAAAGTGTGTATGGTACGTTTTTTAACAATAAATAACTA
The DNA here is from genome assembly GCF_026571515.1 of Ruditapes philippinarum. Taxonomy (NCBI): domain Eukaryota; kingdom Metazoa; phylum Mollusca; class Bivalvia; order Venerida; family Veneridae; genus Ruditapes; species Ruditapes philippinarum. The sequence continues at coordinate 4,739 of NW_026862898.1, read as the reverse complement.
TTGCTTTCTTATGTAAGTAGAAATGCTTCGTCTTTTTTTGTCAAATGTTTCCTCTTGGAATTGAATATGGCGGTTTATTTTGGCTACTATTACCCAGGATGCATCAAATCTTGCGGGGAAAAATCCCGAAACACATGATAACTTGCACTAGAACAACCCCAATAATACTGAATTTAACTGTATGACGTCTAAGTTACTTCTACATCTATATTAAGCTCCATGACATGTCCCAATCAATCAGTAAATCAATAAGTTGATTGATCATTAGAAATCAAAGAATGAATCATCGAGTCAATGAAATCGAGGAAATCAACACTCTGAAATTAAACAAATTACATCAACATAAAAAATAGAGTTAAATCAATTTCCTTTGTCTGAAATGCATAATTATCATTTTAAATAAAAACCTCCAAATTTATGGTCAATTACAATAAACCCATTCACACTTTCTATATGATCTACGTAAATAACCGAGGGATATCAAAATGAAAAAAACAATTGCTTCCCCTTTTCTTCGAGTAAAAATTTATTAAATTTTTATGCTTAAAAAAAACCGCTAGGGTTTTTTCTGATTAAAAAGTCCCCTTTTAAAAAAGAAATTTCACCCAAAAGAAACGTTTGGATCTTAGCTTCAAACACAGTATATTCTTCAACCAAACTTTTGATCCACAAAATAATTTAAAAGAACAGTTAACCCCCACCCAAAGTCGACCATTTTTCATACAAATTTTTAAAAAGTGGGGGGGAAAAAAACCGGTTATTTTATTCCTAAAACTACTGATAAGAAAAACCTCTTGTCTCTAAATTCTGAAAGTGGGTTTTCGGTTTATTAAAAAATTTACAAAACATTGAACAGTTTTCTTAACCAGTAGGTATATTTAAATTATAATATAAACTATATGCTTTCTATTTGGCCCCCACAATTTTAAAATTTATTTAATGAAGTTTTTTATAAAATACATCATAATCATAAATAAATTCAAACTCACCAGTTCGTGGAATTTAATGTACCAATAAAAGCATTATCTTTTTTCAAATACGCATACCCGTCAAAAAATCTCTTTTTCTCTGCTGTAAGTTCTGCAAAAAAATAATAAACACAAATGTGCAAAGTGGGTATGAATAAAATTTTGAGATTAAGTAAGCAGAAAGCTAGATTAAGGTTTTTCTGAAAACAAATTTTCAAAGGTTCCAAAAAACGAAAACCCGATGACATTTCCGGGAAACAGACCACACTCGTTTACTTAATTAAAAAATCAAAACTATGACATACCCCTCTATAAAACACTAAATTTTAAAACCAAAAGCAAAATCAAAATAAAAACTGACCAACCCATCAAAAATCCATATTTCCAATAAATTTTAAAAAAACTTTTTAACTTTTTTCCAAACCCAAAACCGCTAAACATAGACCCAAAAATAGTGGGTTTTTGGGGAAAAAAAAGGGGAAAAAACTCAAACAAAAAAAAAAATTTCAAGACACCTGAAATTTTTTAACACTGTTTCGCCCCCCAAAGAAATTTCCAAAAAAGAATTCCCCAAAAAAGAATAAATTAAATTTTAAATAAAAATTGGTAATTTTTGAACCTACTTTTTAAGAAAAAGATGAAAATAAACTTTCAACGGGCCCGGAAAAATTTTTTTTGGTACGGGAAATACTTCCTTACGCAAAAATTAACGCAAAAAGGAAAAACTAATGATATTTTTTTTCTGATTAAAATCCTGAAAACAAAGCAAATAATATACGAAAAAAATAAACAATCAAAAAAGAACTTAAAAATTTACCAATTCAAAAATTATCAAATTGTGTGTGACAAGAAAATCTGTGTAGAACTACTTTGCGTTGTTGGAAACCATTCTTCTTTGCAATCCCGAAATTGTATAGAACTGTATTCAGCTAACGCGCGAATACAAAAAATTTACAAGAAAAGCATTGATGAAAAAGCATAAAAGGGGCGCCCAAAGCAAGATATGCAGCAGGTGCAGATGAACGAGTAGATATAAAATGACAAGATATTTTTAAAAATTTTTCATTTCTTTGGGTTTTTACCAGAATTGTACACATTTTGAATGAACGACGAAAGACATTTTTCTTTATTTTTAACTTTGTTTGGGCATGCTAGAAATTAGAATACTACTTGCATTTCTTTGATGGGGTTATTAATAGACAACGGATTATACAATAATTTTATAATCCATAATGACGTAACAAACACTTGTGTAATTGTCCCTTAACGCTATTAGCGAAAGACCCCCTCTTAGTAGCTATCTGTTCACAACTAACAATATGACACTTGTTATATTCCATGTTGAGCCATAAATGTTTATTATACACTAATTGTAAATATCTTTTTTTAATAAAAAAATACAGATTTTATGAATTTGTTTTCTTTTCTTTTTTTGTGTTTTTATGCACTACTTTAATACTGAGTTTTTACGTTTACTACTTTTTTAAGAATTCAAATTGTCATAATGACCTGACCGATTATAGTCAAAAACTCAACAGGAAAAAGTCAGTAAATTATGGTTAAACTTTCAATATATAATATTGGGTTTTTCTTGAACCATAATACATGTATATACATTTGTTATTTTTCAATTTTTAAATTATCAATCAATTGTATAATTTCATAAAATCTGATTTGTAACTTTGAATAATTCCTCGGCATCTTTACTAAACACGAATAACAAATTAAATAAAATGTTTCAAAGTTTATAGTGTCATATTAATGCCATAAAAGTGTACATTTTTTCTCAATTATTGTACATATTTATGTTTTTATCTCATATAGATAAAATAAAACATGCGATTTGTGTTGTTGGTTTTTTTTTTCGAATTGTATGTTTATGTATAATAATAATCAATAAATTTGAGAGTTGATCTATTTTTATTAATTATTGTAACCAAAATAAGTGACAAACATTCATTTTGAAAAAAAGCTTATTTATCTGTAAAATATTTGTTCTGTTCTGTTACGATATCAAACATCTACTCCAAAACCGGAAGAGACCGGACAATAAACGTGTGGTACTATTCGCCGGTCGTCAAAATAGACCAGGAGAGACCGGGAATTACCGACAAGAGTACATCCCTCTATAAATAGATTTTCGGAATATTTAGGTCATCAACTCAACATTCTATTTACAGCTTTCGGAATAACATACCATAATAACCCACTGTGTACTACAAAATGATAAATAGAAATACCCCGAAGAGCGCGATTTATTGACGGAAAAGGTTAATTAATTTGAAAATGTTTGCATTGCGAAATTCTCCAGTTCGCTATTCATTGTAATTAATAATCAAGCACCCTCATACCGATCGGAATGATCGGCTTTTATTATGAACAACTATAAAGGCTCGAGAAGTTGCTGTCGCCCTTTCACAAAATCTGATTTCATTACATAAAAGGGAGCCGCGCTTCGGCGCGGACGCCAATTAAACAAAAGAAATAATAAGATCAAGAACGTGTTTGTTAAACACAAATCTCCCCGGCTCAGATTCTTGTCAATAACAATACTTAAAATAAAGGCTGTATGGGCAAAGTGTAAAATCTATTTTTAGCACTGGTGACCTTGACCCAACTGACCCCTAACTCCATCCAAAGGAAGAATATCATGCAACTTATTTTCCTACGAAATATGAAAACAATCTGTAAATATATAAAGGCTGTATGGGCAAAAGTGTAAAAATCTATTTTTAGCACTGTTGACCTTGACCCAACTGACCCTTAACCCCATCCAAAGGAAGAATACCATGTAAGTTATCTTCCTACCAATTATAATACAAATCTGTCAATAAATAAAGGCTGTATGAGCAAAAGTGTAAAAATCTATTTTTAGCACTGGTGACCTTGACCCAACTGACCCCTTCCTCCATCCAAATGAGAATACCTCAATTTTATGTTCCTACAAAATATACAAGACATCTGTCGATAGAATAAGGTTAATACACCTGTAAAAGTGTAAAAATATCTATTTTTGACTTTGGTGACCTTGACTCAAATGACCCCTTACTAAAGGAAAAGGAAGAGGACCTCCCTTGGTATGACTATTATGAACATGAAAGACATTAACTTAAAAATAAAGGCTATATGAGCAGAAATGTTTAGATTTATTTTTACACAAGTGACCTTGACCTTGACCTAGAGACGCCTAACGCCACAAAAAAATTAGAGGACCATTAAAGGTATCCACCTTCCAAATATGAAAGATATCATTAAATAAATTAAGTAATTAGGTGAAATGTTTTGATAAATTCAACTTGGCGGAATAGGTTAACCATACAAGGCCCTATTTTCAAAGTGATAAAAAGGGAAATTACTGGGAAAATGGATGGCACATTTATATAACTTGGCAATATCATGTACATTGTATTGATAAGTAAGTGTGAAAATTATTAAGCCATTAGTTCAGATAAAACATAAGATATTTCCAACTTGCCGGTTTAGGTTAACCATTATTCATTTTCTAAGTGCTGAAAAGGGCCATAACTTGGTGCAAATGGAAGCCATAGTTATGTAACTTGCCCAGATCGTATACATTGTATGGATTAGAAAGTGTGTAAATAATGAAGCCATTGGTACAGGTAGAACTTAAGAACTTAAGAAAAATCCAACTTGCCGGTCTAGGTTAACCTCGTACGGACAGACGGACGGACGGACAGACGGACGGACGGTTCAATTACTTTAGCCGGGGGTATAAAAAATGTTATTTATCAAGTTTCAGCAAAAAAAACC